>NW_015386230.1:823743-825172 GCF_001527695.2 Protobothrops mucrosquamatus
ATAATAATAATTTAAAGATAAAAGTTCTTAAGAATATTAAAAACCTTTAAAATACATAGAAATCAATAAAAGTGCCTAGCTTTCATCGGCATCCGCTGACATCTTCAGGGCTTAGAATGCTGGTCAATGGGAAAGTCCCTTTATAGGTTTAATTAGGGCGTGTGCACGACTCTTCGATCTCGTCACTGGGCCGGTTATATTAGAATGTACTCCAGGCACCGAGTTCTTATTGGGAGTTGTCCTTCCCACATGATCCGTATCAGTGTAAGTAATAGCAGGGGATATCCTTTCTTGGAGGTTTAGCGCGGGTAAAGCCTCTACTCCCCTGATTGGTTCTCTTGTTGATTGGCACTTTGAATAGTCTCCAACAAGCTTGGAGAACAAACCACAGTCAAAATCTAAAACTCAAGCTACAAATATTTCCTATTATTTCAAAGTTATATGGGCGTAAGCTTATTGAGACCTGATTTTCCACCAAAGGAGCAGTTAACAAACATATTGATTTAGATCCAACATATCAATATGTAAGAAACCAGACCATTCAAAGTGCCAATCAACAAGAGAACCAATCAGCTGCTCAGAATTCAAATATAGCTCCAAACAACTGACCACACTGGCACACAAGATGCTTATGAGCTAAAGAAAATAGGACAACAAAATCCTGCTGATCATGTTACCTAGTTTGGTAACAAAATGTTCAGGAATTATATTAAAACAAGCTTGGAGAACAAACTACAGACAAAAATTGTGGAACATGTTTTCTTTGAGGATATCCCTGTACTTTGATCCATTCATCTTTCCTTCAACTCTGACCAGTCTCCCAGTTCCTGTTGCTGAAGAACTCCACCACATGATGCTGCCACCACCATGCTTCACTGTTGGGATGATATTGGGCAGGTGATTAGCAGTGCCTGGTTCCTCCAAACATAACTGTAATGTATTGAGGTAAAGTATTTGGAATTGTTGAAAAAACAGTCATAAGACTCTGTCAGTTAAGAGCCAGACTTGCTCTCTACATGCTAATTATCTTGTGTTAAAGCAGGAACTAATATTTGAATCCTATTGGCTGCCACCTAGTTGTTGAGTGTATAAATAGGGATGGAGCTGCAGTTATCCAGGCTTTTGTTTAAACCTGCAATAAAGAGCTGTTGCAAAGGTCTGAATACTTATGCCAATGTTGCAAAGGTCTGAATACTTATGCCAATGTGATATTTCAGTTTTTTCTTTTTAAAAAAAATTATAGACATGTCTAAAATTCTGTTTTCACTTTATCATTATGGGGTACTGAGTGTAGATTAATGAGGAAAAAATGAATTTCAACAACTGTAAAATTAGACTGCAGCATAACAAAATTGATAAAAGTGAAGGGGGTCTGAATACTTTTTAAATGCACAATATGTATATGACAAAGTGACCCTTGCATTTCACC
>NW_015386230.1:825534-838209 GCF_001527695.2 Protobothrops mucrosquamatus
AAAAAAATTATAGACATGTCTAAAATTCTGTTTTCACTTTATCATTATGGGGTACTGAGTGTAGATTAATGAGGAAAAAATGAATTTCAACAACTGTAAAATTAGACTGCAGCATAACAAAATTGATAAAAGTGAAGGGGGTCTGAATACTTTTTAAATGCACAATATGTATATGACAAAGTGACCCTTGCATTTCACCAGATATTGGTCAGCTGTCAAAATTAAGTATTTTCATGCTGCCTCTAAAAGTTATATTCCTTCATCTTATCCATTGAAGTGTATTTATTTCATGTATGATAAAGATTTTTATGCCACACACATGTAATTAGAGGGAACGGATAGACTTTAAGAAAAAATATTGGAAATGTTGCACGTTGTGGCCAACTTTTGCCTAAGATTTACAACTGGATTTAAAGTCTGAGCTCTGTACCATGAGATCCATCATTTACATAAGCATAAGTTCATGATTAAAATTATCTTTCTTGGACAATGGAAATATAGGAGAAACATTTTATGTGAAACTGAACCTGTGCAAAAAGGCAGTATTTTCTAGTTTCAACTTTGCCTTTTTAAACGACACTCTATCCTCTCACATTTCCTAACCCCCCCAGGAAAAAAAAAACCAGCTATGTCTAAAACATTTGGCAAGCCTCCTTTGAGATCAAACACAAATATAAAAGTATTCAGAGGAAGTCCAAATTGAGCCTCTGGCTAGATTTGTGACACAAATTTAAGATCCAAGCTTAACTGGTCTGGTAAGCCAGATAAACTCCATGCTGAGAAAGAAGCCTTTAAGACTGCTTACCAAAAGCAAGGTTAAAAATTAATTCTTAACCCCTAGTGAGGAGTAGTGTGCAATTCTAAGGGCATGTTCTCATAAACATGCAAATTATATACCCAAAAGAACATTCAGATACACACATTCAGGATTTGCTAAATCTTGTGTACACTAGAAATGGCAGATCCCCTTAAACTAAGATACTTAGTGCCGTGCCTCATAGTAAATTGAACTTTTTATTTTATTTATTTGCAATTCTGTGCAAACATGAACAATACTGTCTATCAGTTGTTATTTTCAGCTCCAAACAATAGGTAAAGGAAGAATATATGTATCTGGACTATGCAGTTTCAGCTTGCTAATGGACATGCATAAAGGAATATTTCTTATTTTTAAAAAAATCCATGGAGAAAATAAGATGTTGGATTGCAATGCATTTTGTTTCCTAAATTATGGTGACAAGATAATAATAATAATAATAATAATAATAATAATAATAATAATAATAATAATAATAATAATAATAATAATGATGATGATGATGATGATGATGATGATGATGATGATGATGATAATAATAATAATAATAATAATAATAATAATAATAATAATAATAATAATAATAATAATAATAATAATAATAGTAAAGTTGGAAGGGACCTTGAAGGTCATCGAGTCCAACCCCCTGCTCAGGCAGGAAACCCTATATCATTTCGGACAAATGGCTGTCCAGTCTCTTCTTTAAAACTTCCAGTGTTGGAGCATTCACCGCTTCTGGAGGCAGGTTGTTCCACTGGTTAATTGTTCTCACTGTCAGGAAGTTTCTCCTTAGTTCTAGATTGCTTCTCTCCTTGATTAGTTTCCACCCGTTGCTTCTTGTCCTGCCTTCAGGTGCTTTGGAAAATAGCTTGACTCCCTCTTCTTTATGGCAGCCCTGAGATATTGGAACACTGCTATCATGTCCCCCCTCGTCCTTCTCTTCATTAAACTAGACATACCCAATTCCAGCAGCCGTTCCTTATATGCTTTAGCCTCCAGTCCCCTATCTATGAATAGTCCCCTATCTATGAATATCCATGATATTCCAGGGAAAACTAAGCCAATGATGTCTCTTCAAGGGCAAAATAGAAGGCAATATATGTAAAAGTAGGCTGCAGTTTTATGGGTAAAAAGCAAGTGAACTATCCTCTTTTCATTGTTGTTTTGAATTCTGGGTCTATAAAAAGGTTTATATTAGAAGTGACAGATTTAAACTTCAGTTCAAGACACTAACTTCCTTGGTTATGAGTGTTATATAAAGATATAGCTAGGCAGCATTCCAGAAAAAATCTCTTTTTAAAAAATGATATGAGTCCAGTCCTGAAGAAAATCACAGTTTTTGCCTTACCTCTGTAACAGTCATGTTACTGAAAAGTATTCTGCTTTCTGCCTAGAGTGTATCAAAATGGGATAACTTGCCCCATCAAGTTGAGTGTTGTGTATGGCCAGTTGCGTATGGCCAGTTGTCATTAACCCAAGTGTATTGCCATGTTGGAAGTTGGGTAGGGGAACTAAATATTACTGAAAAAGAATATAGTGGATCACCTAGGTAAGCTTCATTTGCAGCATGAGAGGTTGGTTCAAATCCCCATTCATTAAAAAGTACATCAAATGATCGTAAACCAGTCCTTATCTATCAGACAATCCTACATTACAAACCTGTAAGAGTAAAAAGAAGAGCCACCAGAATATATTATAGAGCTGGGAAAGATATAAAAAGTTGCAATTAAAATTATTGCAGGGGTGGGAAAAAAATGAGATGTGGTGTTTGATATATAACATTCAAAGCGCTAATATTGCATTTTTTATACTAATAACCACATCATGCTTGAAAAATATCAGGCACTGTGACTAATGAAGTCACTAGTGTGTTTAAACTCAGAAAAACAATAGAGGTCTAAAACAATGGGGAAACCTTATGCTGTGATTTTTATCAGTAATATAAGTACAGTATATATTAATACTGGGGATTTGCATCATCCAAGGCTAAGAGCTGGAAAGAGATTAAGGGTGGTCAGAAAGGGAAAAAGGAGGCATTTACATTACAATAGCCACTTGTTTCAGCAAGATGCAATAGTAGCCCCTAAACTGTTATGGGAACTGCCAAGATTTGAATTGAATAGAAAAGAATATATGTTCCTAAGGATTGATTAGTTAGTTTCTTGACTGGAAACCTTGCTAAAACAATGCAGAAAACAATACCTCAATCAAAGAAATACCAAGGAGAAAACCTCCACCAACTTTGGCAGGGCAAGCTACTGTATATAAACAGGGAACAAACCCACCCACATTAGCACTGATGATGTTACCTAGTTGGGTAATGAAATGGTTGCAAGCAACAAACCAAGCTCAGAGAACAACAAGGACTCCACAGAATTGTCTACTATTGTGTACCTAGCGTTATTGACTTCAGTTTACTATGCAGCATGGTGGACAATCAGTAATCTGTTGTAATGAAGATGCTATCATTGTTACTATTATTTGTATTAATACACTTTTTTCAAAGAGCTCATATTTTCACAGCAATAAACCTGTAAGCTTATGTTGGATTTAATGGGTCCAAAATCATGCAATGAGATCTATGGTCAAGTGGAAACTTGAACATTCAACACTGAACTGAATACCATTATCATTACTATACTGGTTCCCATAATGCTTTGGAAAAATATTAATCATGAAGGTCTGAAAACATCAAAATGATATTAATATTAATATTAAGCATATTAATGCTGAGAGAGAGAGAGAGAGAGAAAGAGAATTGGTATTTTCCAGTGATGGACAGATTTGATAGACAGTGGACACTTCTGTTATTTACCCTCTCCCTACCCTATGGCTAATCGAGTTCCTGTCAAAAGATTTTTTAATCGGTTTTCTTAAAAAAGAAATAACATGAGTACTTGGTATCATAAATATTCATCCATTCACACTTCTGAAAATTTCATAAAAATGTGAAACACATCTAATAGATGTGTCAAAGGATGTGGAAATGGGATAATTCTTTTACTTATCTACTCACTTTGAGAATGATCTGGTACATGGCATATCCTCTACCCAGGTGCTATGATAGCAAATGGTTACACTATATGGTGGCAAAGAAGAAAATGTTATTGTTTTATGTGTATATATGTTTTATGTGTGAAAGTACTGGTATATTTTTTTGTCTACAATATTTTATACTAGCAGTACTTTATTAATTAGAAATTGAAGAGAACAATCCCTATTAGATATTATGTGGGCCTCCAGGTTGGCATTTTACCCTGGAGAATAAGTATGGAATAGGTTGAGCTAAAGAAGATGAAACTGGAAATTTGGGAAGCAGAAAGTCTTATTTTGCTAGATGAAAAATGCCAAACTAAGAGTATTATTGCAGAGATAAATCCAGAGTCTTTACAATGTCTTTCATTAAGGGATTGCATATTCCATTCTTTTCTTCAACTGAAGACAGCTCTAAGAACACGTTCAATGATATCTTACAAAGCTGGTTTAAGATCATTAAATACTCATTTTTCAGTCCATTCAAATTCATTCAAAAGGGAAATTCATAGTTCCCTGGACTGAAGGAAATAACTGAAACAACCAGGAATAATTTGATATATCCATTGAATGACTGCTTTAATCATAGAATAAACTACCTTGCTTAACTGATGTATTGTTTCCTTCATGCATACATCACTAACTGTATCGGTTGTAACATGTACCAAATTGCTGAGGTTTACAGAAAAAGAAAAGAAACTTTGGAAGGAGTTAAGACATCTCATTAGGCTCCAGGCCAGAATGTTTAAGGGCTTCCACTATACTATGAATGGCAGTATCTCACAGTATCATCACACCCTGGGGTGGCAGCAGGCTATTTTCATATAGTTTGTTTAGAATGGAGATGGGCAAGAGATAAAAAAAAATTAGTTTCACATGCGTTTAAATCCTGCCAAATTAAATATGAGGTTAGTGTTGGACCGAAACCCTTTTCATATATTTTTGACCATTCTTGATCAATTTATCTTTATCTTTTTTTTTCTTCAAAGGAAAATTAATTTTGTGGGTAAGGTGTGAGGTTCATGTCCTGACTTTAATTATCAGATGGTCAAGTAATATTTATGTGAGCATCCTGTTTTTTATTATACACTCTTCTATTCATAGTTATTAGATTCTCAGGCTTCTCACAATTCAGTTCAAGTGTGGGGGAAGCCCAGCTTTTCTAAGCCTAGGCATTCTCCAAGTACGAGGTCTTCAACTCCCAGAAATTTCAGCAGCAGCTATGTTGACCAGGGAATTTTGGAAGTTCAGATCTATAAACCTGAAAGGCTCTTATATTAGAAAAGGCTGCATTATTAGTTATCTCCTCACAAAGAAAGAAAGAAGGCTATGATTTATACATAGCAGAAAGAAGTATGTCCTACCACTTCTCAACAATCAAATAAGGTTATAAATCTCCCCAACGTGAATCTAAAAAATGGCAATAAAATACCTAGTAGAAAGAAAAAAGAAGTTAAAAGGAAGACCCTGGTGCACACTACTGTGTATTCACTATTTTAGAGAAAACTACACTGAATATTTTATTGTTCTGGTATTAAATTGGAATATATTTCATAGAACCATGGAGATCACATGGTAGTTTCACTATTTTCCTCTCTCTTATATAGGCTGTTGGTGCCATTAGACACTCAATCACATTAAATAGTAATTGAAAAGGGCCCTAATTTTGGTGAGAGTTTGAGATATTTAAAAAACTGAAAATAGATCAAAGGTCTATGAAAAATAACTAGTGTTGCTACTCTTATATCAAATTGAATCAGACATACTACACATGATTAAAAGCTTATATTTATGCTCTTCTCTGATTTAATTATTGTTACCTTATTTTTGCATTGTTGATGCTTATATTTACAGTACTACCAAAAGTATTTAAATAATATTTCAAAATACTGTAAATAAATGATATGATCACATTCAGAAATATAATCAATCTCTTTCCTCACTAAAAATAGTTGAGCAATTTCACTATAAAAATGAATTGATGGAAAAGCATGTCAGAAAATGATATCAATGGCCTGGAGCAATAAATTGTAATTAGTGGCAAAACCAACATATTTTTATCATTTTCCTGTGCATTCTCGTATTAGACTTGGTCTTCTCATCTTGAACTTATGACACATTTTTTTTATATTTCCATGATTTTTCTAACTTTTTTTCAAAGGCTTAGCCAACAATGACAGTTCTAGCCTATCTAAATTTTCAATGATCTATATTTCGTTTGACCTTTTGATTACTTTTGATCATGTGAGTTTTCTGTATTTTTGCCCCACTCAGTTTGGGAGAAGGCATGAATCTGTACTGTATATCTGGATTTACCATATATCTGGATTGCAAATGCAATCTAGATCACTATTAAATGGCAGAAATTTCTGAATCTGTTTTTCTGTATCTTTTTTGTTTTTATCCAGACATCAACTAGATTTTTCCAGTCAAGTTATGCTATCCTAGGCATGAATAAGTAGAGTCATTGATACTACAAAACGTTTAATTCTCCCACTGTATGGCACGTAATATGTGTATAATGTATACTGTACTGTGAATAAATTAAAATTAAAGCTGTGAAAAGAAAAAAATAAAGGGAAGGATGGAAGGATGTAGGGAGAGACAGAATGCCTAGCATCATTAAGCTGTCCTTTATCTGGGACTATGGCATTCTTCAAGATATGTATTGCCATTAGCCTAGGCAAGACATTCAAATTCAGTCAAAAATTAAAAAAATAAAGCACATAGAAAATTTCCTCTAGGCAATAGAAAGTTATATACTCAGTGTCAAAGCCTTTTCTTAAGGAATACTCTTATATACACTAATACAATAACTCAAATTAAATGGAAATATTTTTGCAGTCGCATGCACAAGATTGTTGCCTAATGGGGAAAACCTATATTTCTTATTTTCTTAAATCTGATTCAAGGGACACACAAAATAACTCTGTTTGTGGCTGCAGATGTCTTAGTCTACAGCCAGAGCCTATCTGACATGTATATTTCTTTCTCTCCCTTCTTTTTTCTTTCCCACTAAAATGAAGATAGTAATTCTTTATATATTGCTCACCAGACTTTCTCCCCAGTAAACTTCAATGAGGGAGGCAAGGATCCTATACTATGCAAAGCATCTTTGAAAAGCACCTTCTCTTGTTACTGTCAGACCTAGAGCCAATCCTATCTGCCAACAAAATGGGAGTAAAAGTATAAGACAGTGGTGGCGAACCTATGGCACGGGTGCCAGAGGCAGCACTCAGAGCCCTCTCTGTGGGCACGTGCGCCGTCGCCCCAGTCCTAGGCCTTCAGCTGGGTTTTATAAAACCTTTTTGCTTTAGGCCTCCGCCGCCGTGTACCAAAAAAAAAGGTTCAATCAATCAGTCAATTTCAACTTCTCGCAAGAAAAAAAAAGATCTTGCAAAGTTGGAATTGATTGATTGAACTTTTTAGTCCCACCCAGTCTGCGGTTACCACCGCAGCCACACCCACCCAATGGGCCACACCCACCCAGCACCCGATGATGCATAAGTGAGTTTTGGGTTGCAGTTTGGACACTCGGTCTCTAAAAGGTTTGCCATCACTGGTATAAGACCAAGAAAATACCAACAGAAGCATAGAATCCAGAATATAGAAAGTAATAGAGGGATAGAATCAAGATCACATGAAGTGTTAATGCTACTTTACAAGATTATGTTATAGTAATCCAACACAAATAATAATAATAATAATAATAATAATAATAATAATAATAATAATAATAATAATAATAATAGGAGCTGCAATACAGCAACATCAGCTGATGGCGGACCTACCGGTTTCAGCTCCGTAGCCTCCGCGGGGTCCTCGGCGGAGATGGGGAGCCTCTGGAAGGTCGGGGTGCTCGCCAGCCTGGGTTCGGTGAGAGGAGAGGGCTGGTGAGCGAAGAAGGCTGGCGACGGGCCGCGTGACCACCTGGCTCAGGCTGGGTGGAGCCACGGGCGGAGCCGTGGGTGGCAGCCCCGGCTCAAAGAGGCCTAACGCGGTGGAAATTTGCGGCCTAGCGGCCTGGCGGCCCGACGAAGATCTGCGGCCTGGCGGCCCGACGAAAATCGGCAGCCTGGCGGCCCGATGAAGATCTGCGGCCTGGCGGCCTGGCGGCCTGGCGGCCTGATGGCCTGCGCGATCCGGCGGCCTGACGGCCTAGGCGGGAAGTCTGACGGCCTGACGAAAATCTGCGGCCTGGCGGCCTGGCGGCCTGGGCGATCTGGCGGCCTGACGGCCTGGGCGGTCTGGCGGTCTGGGCGGTCTGGCGGTCTGGTGACCCAGCGGCCCAGGGGGAAGCGACCCAGCAGCGCAACGTGCAGTGGCCCGGAGGACACGCCGGTGCAGCGGCACAGCGGCCCGGGCGGAATAATGGCCCGGGCGGAGGACAGGGCCCAGTGGAGACGCGAGGGAGTCAGCCCGATGGCCTGGCGGTCCGGCCTGGTTGTCCAGGGGAAGGATGTGGCCTGGCGGTCGGGTCTGGCGGCCCGGGCGGGGGCCGCGGCCCAAAGGATGAGTTTGCCTGAGGGACACAGCCTTATGGAGGACCCAGGGCCTGGTGGTGAGTGCCTGAGTGGACCTGTGCGACTGGGGTCTGGCGTGCCTGGAGGCCTGCGTGGTTGGGGCCTGGCTGACTTTGACTGCAATTTCCCACCCTTTATGGGGGTTAAGAAGAACAATGAACTATGCTGCTTTCTTGTGATCCATCTGCCCCTGACTAGGACTACCATCACGAGGACTTTCCCCCCTCCCCTACTCTGCTGCTGGACCTACTGATGTGAACTAGGACTGTATTCCAGGAGGGAACTGCTGGCCCTGCGCGACTCCCCCATCGCGCAGGCATGGCCCAATACGATCTTAAGGGCCTGCCTTGATGAAGGGGTATGGAACCCCGAGAGGTGGCACACAGCAACAGCAACTAGGGAACTAAGGAGAAGAAAATTACGTGTCTTCTTAGAGGGGTGTTTCATTAAATTTTTAGGGGGTTCGGGGTTGGCCCGAAGGGACTTAGGGGAGTCCTCTCCGAGGCCAAGGCCAGTCCTGTCTGGGGGGCGCGGAGTGGTGAGGGAGGAGACTGGGGGGTTGACAGAGGGTGGTGTGATAGGTACGGTCAGTGGGAGGGGCAGATATGGCGGGAGCAGAGGACCATATCGGGTTTCGGGAGCACGCACACGCTGCTTACAAGCTTGTGGATGCTCCGATCCTCAGGGCTCTACTCGACTTCCAGGGACTTTAGATCCTCAGGCCCGGGCCCATCGGCTGATGTTGTGCAATGCCAGGTCCGTGGTAAATAAGACCCCCCTCATTCAAGAACTTATTCAAGAAGGGGGAGCGGACCTGGCAGGTATCACCGAGACCTGGCTGGGCATGGAAGGGGGAGTTCCCCTTGTTGATCTGTGCCCACCGGGTTTCCAGGCATTCCATCAGCCGAGGGCCCGGGGTAGGGGCGGGGGGGTAGCGGTCATTATAAGGGAGAGCCTATGTCCAAGGGAGGCCACTGTGCCTCAGATAGATGGTGCAGAGTCCCTCCTTGTGAAGTGGGGGCAAGGGGTGCAAGTGGGCCTGTTGATAATATACCTGGCCCCCTGCTATGTGTNCTATTCTGTTTTTTATGGCACTATTTTTGATAGGTTGGTCTGTTTTTTCCTTTTGTGTAAAGACAGATGCAAAAAACGAGTTAAATAGTTCCGCTTTCTCCCTGTTGCTTGTCACCTTCTTGCCACTTTCACCCATTAACGGACCAATCATTTCCTTCACTTTTTTCTTGTTTTTTACATGTTGAAAGAAGCTTTTTTTCATAGAACCATGGAGATCACATGGTAGTTTCACTACTTTCTTCTCTCTTATATAGGCTGTTGGTACCATTAGACACTCAATCACATTAAATAGTAATTGAAAAGGGCCCTAATTTTGGTGAGAGTTTGAGATATTTAAAAAACTGAAAATAGATCAAAGGTCTATGAAAAATAACTAGTGTTGCTACTCTTATATCAAATTGAATCAGACATACTACACATGATTAAAAGCTTATATTTATGCTCTTCTCTGATTTAATTATTGTTACCTTATTTTTGCATTGTTGATGCTTATATTTACAGTACTACCAAAAGTATTTAAATAATATTTCAAAATACTGTAAATAAATGATATGATCACATTCAGAAATATAATCAATCTCTTTCCTCACTAAAAATAGTTGAGCAATTTCACTATAAAAATGAATTGATGGAAAAGCATGTCAGAAAATGGTATCAATGGCCTGGAGCAATAAATTGTAATTAGTGGCAAAACCAACATATTTTTATCATTTTCCTGTGCATTCTCGTATTAGACTTGGTCTTCTCATCTTGAACTTATGACACATTTTTTTTATATTTCCATGATTTTTCTAACTTTTTTTCAAAGGCTTAGCCAACAATGACAGTTCTAGCCTATCTAAATTTTCAATGATCTATATTTCGTTTGACCTTTTGATTACTTTTGATCATGTGAGCTTTCTGTATTTTTGCCCCACTCAGTTTGGGAGAAGGTATGAATCTGTACTGTATATCTGGATTTACCATATATCTGGATTGCAAATGCAATCTAGATCACTATTAAATGGCAGAAATTTCTGAATCTGTTTTTCTGTATCTTTTTTGTTTTTATCCAGACATCAACTAGATTTTTCCAGTCAAGTTATGCTATCCTAGGCATGAATAAGTAGAGTCATTGATACTACAAAACGTTTAATTCTCCCACTGTATGGCATGTAATATGTGTATAATGTATACTGTACTGTGAATAAATTAAAATTAAAGCTGTGAAAAGAAAAAAATAAAGGGAAGGATGGAAGGATGTAGGGAAAGACAGAACGCCTAGCATCATTAAGCTGTCCTTTATCTGGGACTATGGCATTCTTCAAGATATGTATTGCCATTAGGCCTAGGCAAGACATTCAAATTCAGTCAAAAATTAAAAAAATAAAGCACATAGCAAATTTCCTCTAGGCAATAGAAAGTTATATACTCAGTGTCAAAGCCTTTTCTTAAGGAATACTCTTATATACACTAATGCAATAACTCAAATTAAATGGAAATATTTTTGCAGTCGCATGCACAAGATTGTTGCCTAATGGGGAAAACCTATATTTCTTATTTTCTTAAATCTGATTCAAGGGACACACAAAATAACTCTGTTTGTGGCTGCAGATGTCTTAGTCAACAGCCAGAGCCTATCTGACATGTATATTTCTTTCTCTCCCTTCTTTTTTCTTTCCCACTAAAATGAAGATAGTAATTCTTTATATATTGCTCACCAGACTTTCTCCCCAGTAAACTTCAATGAGGGAGGCAAGGATCCTATACTATGCAAAGCATCTTTGAAAAGCACCTTCTCTTGTTACTGTCAGACCTAGAGCCAGTCCTATCTGCCAACAAAATGGGAGTAAAAGTATAAGACAGTGTTGGCGAACCTATGGCACGGGTGCCAGAGGCAGCACTCAGAGCCCTCTCTGTGGGCACGCATGCCGTCGCCCCAGTCCAAGGCCTTCAGCTGGGTTTTATAAAACCTTTTCGCTTTAGGCCTCCGCCGCCGTGTACAAAAAAAAAAGGTTCAATCAATCAGTCAATTTCAACTTCTCGCGAGAAAAAAAAAGATCTTGCAAAGTTGGAATTGATTGATTGAACTTTTTAGTCCCACCCAGTCTGCGGTTACCACCGCAGCCACACCCACTCAATGGGCCACACCCACCCAATGGGCCACACCCACCCAGCACCCGATGATGCATAAGTGGGTTTTGGGTTGCAGTTTGGACACTCGGTCTCTAAAAGGTTCGCCATCACTGGTATAAGACCAAGAAAATACCAACAGAAGCATAGAATCCAGAATATAGAAAGTAATAGAGGGATAGAATCAAGATCACATGAAGTGTTAATGCCACTTTACAAGATTATGTTATAGTAATCCAACAACAACAACAACAACAACAACAACAACAACAATAATAATAATAATAATAATAATAATAATAATAATAATAATAATAATAGGAGCTGCAATACAGCAACATTTGAAGGATAGACATGTTGCCATTTTTTATTCTTTATTTTCTTCTGCAAAAAGTTGTAGGGAGTAAAAAAAATTGGGGGGGAATATTGAAAGTTATGTTGATTATTTAAAAAACAAACCTCGTGAAAACCAACCATTCAGCATCTATCAGAGTTAACTATCTCACTGTTATGGAAGTCTTAATATTTTTTTTGAAATGACCAATTTGAATGCATTCTTCTCTAGCACATTATTCCGTTTATTTCCAGTGTGCAATGTGAGGGTTGTTGTTGATAGATTTTAAATGGAAATATTTAGAAAGTTACAGATGTATCGGTAGTCAACTTATGACCATAATTGAGCCCAAAACTTCTGTTGCTAAGTGAGACATTTGTTGAGTGAGCTTTGTCCCATTTTATGCCCTTTCTTGCCACCATTGTTAAATGAATCATTGTGATTTTTAAATTCGTAACATAATTGTTAAGTGAATCCAGGTTCCCCATTGACTTTGCTTGTCAGAAGGTTGCAGAAGGTGATCACTTGACTACAGAAGACTGCAACCATCATAAATATGAGTCAGTTGCCAAGCATCTAAATGTTGATCACGTGGTCATGGGGATACTGCAATGGTGTTAAGTGTGAAAATCAGTCATAAGTCATTTTTTCAGTGCTGTTGTAACTTTGGTCACTAAAGGAACTGTTGTAAGTTAAGGACTACCTGTGTTAGCAAAGTTATGTGGAAGAAGAAAAAATGGAAAAAAGATCATCTGCAGATCATTTTTGGTGACAGAACTCTA
>NW_015386230.1:838504-853785 GCF_001527695.2 Protobothrops mucrosquamatus
TTGATCACGTGGTCATGGGGATACTGCAATGGTGTTAAGTGTGAAAATCAGTCATAAGTCATTTTTTCAGTGCTGTTGTAACTTTGGTCACTAAAGGAACTGTTGTAAGTTAAGGACTACCTGTGTTAGCAAAGTTATGTGGAAGAAGAAAAAATGGAAAAAAGATCATCTGCAGATCATTTTTGGTGACAGAACTCTAACTGGCTTTAAGAGACTGGAAGAGAGGAGAAAGAGGCATGTAGTGTGGTAAACAGCACTGCTAACTAAACAATGAATGCTGAATACCATAACATTTTTTCTATCTCCTATTGATCCTTGCTAAAACCCCATTAGACATGCCATGGAAACTCTGATTCACTCAAGGAATTTCAGAAGAAATTTGAAAATCTGGGGAAATATATTGCATAGATATTGAATGAAAGTTAGTTTGTCAAAGATAAACTTTCAGCATATTTTTGTTCTTTTTTTTTTTACAAATTTTTATTGAGTTTTTTATCCATAAAGGGAAAAAAGGGAGGAATATGGTAGATGGGGGTGGAGGAAAAAATGGGGGATTTGGAAGGGGGTAAGGGTAATATATAGTCAATAATTTTACAAGCAAGTAGGTATCCGGCATATCATAATACGTAAATACCTTATCGTAATATTTAAATAACATATAACATATTCAAATATTTTTCACTTAAACTTAGCTTTAACCATAAAGGCATAACCATAAATTATTAAAAAACAAGTATTTCAACCTAATAGCTAAACAAACATATTAATAATATTGAAGTCTCATAGAAAAAGAATAGAAGAAAAGAACAAGCATATTTTTGTTCTTGATTGTTCATTTCTCTATGAAAAGAATTATGTTAGAAGGGAGGGCATTGAAACATGCTAGCTCTCTACTTGTAATGTAAAGTAGTGCTTTCCGAAAAGGTTGATTTTACAAGGCATATAGCGAATATTCCATTTTGCATATACTGGTCTTAAACCTGTTCACTCAGAAGCAAGGTGCATAGGTTTAATGCAAATGATTCCTTTTTAATTGTGCATAGTATTACAACTGTTTTCAAAATCCAATAGGTACTTTTTTAAAAAAAATAGTGATAGGTAAAAGAAGCTAGATAATCTAGAGGAGCAAGCTAAATCTTGTTCTGTCTCATCAGCATCAGCAAAACTGTCAACTATTTTCTCATTGCAACATTTTTATTATAGCTGATGATTTATTATTTCTTCTTCATCATCTTTTTTTAATGTGGCTTAGACCAATTTAGAGATGTACTTCAAATACATATATTATATGATATTATATCACGCGCACACACATCACTCTGACCCTGATGATCCACAATCCTAATTGCCCTCAATTTATTTTAATAACCCTTAATAACTTGGCATCTCTTTAGAACAGAAGATAAATTAAAAATTTAAAACTACACAGATTTATCTCACTTATCCAACCTAGTTGGTCTTTCCAATAGTGATAGTCTTGATAAATCAACAGTGGAAATAGTTCAGTTAGCAAAATATATTGTACTAATATTCAAAACGTTTCCAATGAATTTTGAAACATACAATAAAAGATTCAGTAAATAGTGTGGAATCATCTTAAAGCTGTAGCATTACTAAAAGTAATAAAGTACATATTTGATCAGCTACTGTAGAGGCCATGATATAAGAGCACAATATTAAACAAAATGTGTTTGTGTTTGTATCTTTTTTCATGTTTCTGCATAACCATGCAAACAAATATAAATGAAAAATAATGTATATGTCCATTTCCATCACCCATGTTTTCCAGACAACTGAAATTGCTATTGTCAGTCTATTCACAAGGGTGCCTTCTTCAAACTTTCATCTGTTCATATAGTCATTGACACATTGTTAAAAAAAATTAGAACAAATGAAAAACAATAGTACTATTTGATTAAAAACTGATGGTTGGACGAACACCAAGATCTGAAAATCAAATTCTGCAATTCAACATACAACCATAGCTAGGAAAGAAATAAGAACAAAAACAAATGGTACAGAAAGTCCATGTTTGGGATTCTCAGCAAACCAATCTGTAGTGTGATAATTACTTTGAAAAATATTTTGCTGTTTGGCTGTCAAAAACTATAGAAGTTTTAAACAAGAAACAAAAAAGAAAGCTATGTGAGGATTGAAGATAAAGTTTGGTTGTAATGGAAACAACCCCAAAGAAAACTAGGCGGGTCTGCTGATTTGATTATCAGTGAAGATCAACTTCAATCACTTTAGTTAACTGAGGAAAGCATCTTAGTATCAAATGAATCATTGTTGAATGATATACAGAAATAATTAAATTGATTTACTTCTCCATTTTTTTCTAGACATGAGGCTTAACCTATTTCTTTTACTGCAGTCAGTAAAATTCAGATCTCTTCAGTTCGGTTTTACAAGGTCAGTGTTAACTTTTCAAGCAACACCTTTTTTTCTTTTAAATTTCCAGTTACAAAAAGTTTACAGGCAATGCAGATTATGGTGTATGGAATTTTTAAAATGATCTGCAAAATTAGGATTAGCTTTTTTCAGGCAATCAATACCATCATATTATCTGTGTTAACAGCGAAACTGAAAGAAAAAAGGTAAGGAAAAGAAAAGCGAGGAGACAGGAGGGGAGGGCAAGGAGGGGGAGAAAGGGAGGGAGGGAGAAAGAGAGAGAGAGAGAGAGAGAGAGAGAGAGAGAGAGAGAGAGAGAGAGAGAGAGAGAGAGAGAGAGAGAGAGAGAGAGAGAGAGAGAGAGAGAAAGAAAGAAAGAAAGAAAGAAAGAAAGAAAGAAAGAAAGAAAGAAAGAAAGAAAGAAAGAAAGAAAGATGTAAAGAGCTGAAATTTCATCCTCAAGATTTCACATGATTTTTACATTACAATATTGAAATCTCAAACATGTAAAATTTACAGTAGGTATTCTGAAATTAACATGAGATTTCAGGATATCACATATACGTGATTTTTATAATATGACATTTTATGATATTTCAGAATTGAGTGATATTTTACTTTTAAAACATTTAATTGATTATTTGATTTTGTTTCAGTGAATGCCAACTGTGTGAGATGTTATATAAAGCAATCAGGCATATTCAACAAGATATGCTTTAGCTCTACAAAATTCAATTCTTTAACTAGATTTCTTATAAAATCCAATATGTGTAATGTGTGAGCGAGAGTGCATACACATAGGCACTTTTTATTGTTTGTTTGTTTGTTTGTTTATGTGTTTTTAGACTGCTCATCTCCCAAAGGTGTTTTTTCAAAAGGCAACTGGACTTTCTTACTTTTCTTTGAAGACGTTTTGCTTCACATCCAAAAAGCTTCTTCAGCTCTGACTGGATGGTGAAGAGTGGAAGGATTTATACTGCTTGCAGACAGATGGTCATTTGCATTCTTTTAGAGAGTCGTTGAGGCCACTTGGAGGTTTCTCTGTCTCCTCAGGGTCACCAGAGTAGTGCAAATGGGTGGGGGAGCCTTCTTGGAACTGCTGAAAGGACTGTGTTGTGGAGCTGTGCTTTCTGCAGGATGTTTTCTGCCATGTGTCCTTTCACTGTTGGGGATGAGTCTGTGTTGTCTGAATCTCAAACTGAAAAGGCACCTTTAGGACAACTATGACCTGGATGACTGAGAATCTCCATAGACGACTGCTCATCTCCCTCAAGGAGAGATGCTTCCCATTCAGATGATCTATAGAAAGGAATGGTGCTGATGAGGAAACAGAAATGAGAGGAATTATATTAGAGATATGGTCTCCTTGAAGACAGAATTCCCAAGGGAACCATAGATCCCAAATAATTCAATGCTTTAGTATTTAGATGATTTAGATATAAATGTAAATACACTCAGGTGCATTTAAAGAAAATTCAAACTATAGTTTAGCATTCTTTCTGTAAGAGGAACCTAAAGTAACACATATACTTCTTTCCAGCATATTTTCTGTTTCTGCTGTAACTTGTTATCAAAAACAAAATTTGTAACATGCATACATATAGCTTTTAGCATAGAAACAAGAAACATTTTCACATACAAAAACACATTTTCTTTCACCAAATCTTTGAAATGCTGTCAGCTTTACAATGTAAATGCTAACATGCTACCTTGCAATCCCCCCCCCCAAAAAAACTTTGGATAACTTCCTGTTTACTGTCAGCACATCTAATATATATGTCAGGCTACTGGAGCACCTGCAAGATATATGCATTAGACACACATTGATAGCAAGAAGGAAGTTGCTTGATTCGGATAGAACAAGACAAGTACCCACAAATGATAAAATATAGGGCTGCTTCATGCCTGCATTTGGTTGCATCGCAAAGAGATGACAACAAAGAAATATACAAGATGGTTGTCTTGATCAACATCCACATGCATTTCTGTTTTAATTCCAATTACAACCTCCTATGATGTTGGGCACAGGTTTATAGTTTCTGTGTATCCCCAATTCTAATCTAATCTACACAACCCAAGTGTGCATTACATTATTCTATTTCTTTGTAGGATAAATGAGCCAGAGCTGGCATGGATCTAAGCTGAGCAGTGACATTGTCCAGTGATATTTTTATCCTCTTTTCATCCAGCCTAATTAAATATACCTCTGGGATTAACGGGCCTGCTGTGTGACACTCTGATGAACTTCCATCCTGATGACAGCATTGTCATGCTTTCCTTTAATTTATTAATATATATTCAAAAATATATAAAATAAATTATCTATATGTTCTGACTCACCTCAATCTAAGACATATGTGATGAGCTTTGGATATACAATGAGATGTATATGATGTATACAATGAGATATAAACACAAAGCATTTTATAAATGTGTCACTGAATGCAATTGAATTTACTATTAAATAAATGTGT
This sequence comes from Protobothrops mucrosquamatus, assembly GCF_001527695.2. Classification (NCBI taxonomy): domain Eukaryota; kingdom Metazoa; phylum Chordata; class Lepidosauria; order Squamata; family Viperidae; genus Protobothrops; species Protobothrops mucrosquamatus. The sequence goes on from NW_015386230.1 coordinate 843,370, forward strand.
ATTAATTTGTACTGCAGTTCTTTATAAACCCTTACCATTTTTCTTCTCCATTTTTATTAAAGTATTTTTTTCCTTTTTCTTGATCTCCCAAACTCCAGAAAATCTGACTACATATATTGTATGGCAAACCTGGGCTACCTTTATTCCAAGAATTGTTTCATGATCCATTGTTCCAGTTTACTACTACCCTTTGCAAAAGGAATGGGAAGCTTAGAAGTGGGGGTCCCACTTTTCTAACATGTAATTGACTTAGTATCCTGAGTCCACTGAATATTTTCCTACACCTTCTATAATTCTTCATCATGGAGATCTATCTACTATATGTGGGTGCTAGGAATCAAAAAAGACTTGACGGCATACAAATTATCTCTCTCTCCTTTCTTCTCTCTTTGCTCTTCTCTCTGTCTTCCCCCTAATAATAACCAGTTATGCGGCACAGCAATAAGGAAATGAAGAAATGGGTCCAGGCTTAGTAGATGTGTGGGCCTGAAGAGCTCATAGTTCTCATCCTAAATTCCCACTCTCTTCTCCATAATTATGGTTCTTCCCCACATAGTCAAATCTACTATAGACAATTGATGACAAAAATGTACTACAGATTTTTCTTTCTATAGGAAAATGAGGCTGATTTAATTCTATAGTCCTTGACATGATCTACTGACTGTCACACTTAAAGAAACTGTTTAGACTAAAAGAAGCATGAAAGAGTAGCTGTTGTACTCCAACCAGTGGTATTTTCAATTGGAAGCCTCTGTCCACTATGAACTCTCCTTTTCAACATATGAATTGCCTCAAGGAAACAGTAGAAGTCTCTTCTGTTTCATTTCCTTTTCTTTTCCTAAATAGCTCTCCTCTTCTGAAATGGCAAATAGGCTCAGCCTTTTGGCTTAGACCAGCTCCTATACCTATACCAACTCATGATGTCTGTGTTAGGGAAATGAATGGGATATGTTGCACTATCCATTAATTCATTAACACTTCATACCAGACTCTCTCAGAACAACAGTAATCACCTATTAATCAGGTAGAGAAAATGGTGACAACAATCTCTACAGGTCAAGAGCTTGTCTCCCAAGTGTGATATATTTATAGTACAATTTAACAGTTTTTTCCCCCTTTGCATTTCAAAGACACAACTGAATTTGACAATCTGGTCTCGAAGCACTGGAATTTAGGAGGGGTACAAGAATGCACTTGATGGTCTTATCTGAGGATTAAATCAGATATCTTATTATTATAAACCATCACCTTTCAAGTCACATCCAGACAGCTGCTATACTGTGATCTCAGTCATGGAATTGATAGGAAATTACACCATCGTCATTATGTTTTCCCTTTCTAACACCTCTACCATATGCCCCAAAGGGGTCCCTGCCCCAAAGGGGTCCATACAGCTTTAATGCATGACATTCTAAAGGCCACGATTGGTGGTTCCCTAACCTCTGCCTAATGTTATCCACACATAAAACATCAACTGAGAAGAGGAAATAAAGAGCCAAGGGAGCAATGGCCACTGGGGAAAGAATTTCTTGCTATACAACTACAGAACTATAAGATCCATCTTTCCATTATATTTTAAATTATGTGATTAACCAAAGATAGGCTACTTAATTGTAGGGTTCCATACTGTTTAACTTACAGAGTGAAAGAGTTGATGGGACAACCAAACCATACTGGAGGGAGGGAGGACACTGAGATTCTGCAAACAGCGCCAAACCCAATGATTAGATGGAAGGGGACAGTTCTATTGTAGACCTGCCAGACCAAATGTTATGAAAATTCTCAATCATCCAGGTCGTGCTTGTCCCAAAGATACTTTTACAAAAGGTAATTGGACTTTCTTGGTTTTTTTTCCTTGAAAACATTTCACTTCTCATCCAAGAAGCTTCAAGGGAATTAAAGAAGCTTCTTGAATGAGAAGCAAAACATTTGCAGGGGAAAAAATCAAGGAAGTCCAGCTGCCTTTTGGAAAAGCACCTTTTGCACCTGCCAGACTAGTTGAGATCAAATAAGTCACAATCTTTGACCAAGTCACCTTAAGCTGCCCCTCCATGCCCCATGGATTCCTGGGGTATGAAAGTTCTGAAGCCAGGATAATAGGGAATGCACTGCACTCATAGTTATCTGGAGGCTGCCTCAGATGTACAGGTGGTGAATACATGCAGGTAGGTCTGTGGGGACCCTCAGATCTCAAATAGCCTAAATAACCTATTGATAGAGAGCTGAGGGTGAAATGTTCTATTCAAGGTGATTGTAAGAAAAAAAAAATCACAATGCTGAAATAGTACAATGCTGAACTTTTTTAATTCAGAAAAGAAAAATAGCAATTAAAATGTTTCTCCTAGTGAAACCACTTTCTATGGGAAGGGCAAGTGTTCCATCCACTGTGCTCTTATAGTATTTATGATAAAAGATGCTGTAAAACCGTATGGTGAATATTAATTCAGTTGAAGGATATTTCTTCCACTGCAAAATAGCCAACTGATGCATAGTATCCAAGATGGACCAAAATCTTAAAGTAAGAATCACAGAATCATAGAATCTCCAGCAATGGATCACCTACAACTCCCAGAGGCAAACTGTTCCGTAATTGTTCTCATTGTCAGGAAATTTCTCCTTAGTTCCAGGTCGGAACTCCTGTGACTAGCTTTTACCTTTTGTTTCTTGTCCTGCCCTCTGGTGCTTTGGAGAATAAATTGACCCATTCTTCCTGTGACAATCCTTCAAATATTGGAAGTCAGCTATCACATCAGTCCTAAGTTTTTTTTTTCTTTGTTAGGCTAGCTTCCTTAGACAGTATAGCGTCCAATCACTTATCATCTTTAACATAACATGGAAAACTATACTACAAAACTGGAGCAGAAAAATGTGCCCTGGGGTAATTTAGTGTTGACTGGAGATTAATAGAATTTTGTTGTTCATTCTGTCCTCCAGAAATTGTTGCTGGCCCATTTTGGTAATGGGAAAACTTGGCAGTGTGAATAAGCCCTTGTTTAAGCTGTACTTAGCTTAGAATAAAACAGCACTATATAAGTTTAAAAAAAAAAAAAGATCTTCTGTGACATTTTGGATGATTTTCTTTGTTTATAAACTAGCTTTGGGGGCTACTCGTAAAAAAATGAGGCATTATTCAGTGTGCTGTAAATATATTCTTGCCTTTACTAAGATTTGCATAAATGTCAGCACTGCTACCTGAAAGCACTCTCATTTCATTCTGATTTATGGGTGTGTTTGTATCACTCTTGCAATAAATCTTTTCTTCCAGGACACTTCTCTTCTGCTATTTATTGACCAAAGACAATTTGTGTTAAGAATGTTTTGAGATCTTGCCAGATATGCACTAGGGAATCGTTGAGGAAAACACAAAGTGCTTGAGCCAGAGTACACTCTCCCTCCCAGAAGAAAAGCTTTGGCACAACCTTTTAGTGGATTGTTTTATGAAGAGAAGATTAAGATCTTTGTGTGCACATCTTCCCTATCAAGACAGCCAACCAGAGTTTGCAACAATATTCTGTATGAAGGAAACTCCATAGAAAACTGTAAGATTCTATTTCTTAGAGAAATGTTAGCACAGAGTCTTCGTCAGCCTGGTAACTTCCAGTTGTGCTGGAACTGAACAAAATTTTAGTCCTAGCAAATTTGTAAGGCACCAGTTTAGGAAGTCCTTGAGGATTTTCATGTAAATGAGGGAATAATGGGATAGTATTCCATATGTGTGCATTGCTTTAACATACTCCATCTTTTTTCTTTCCTTTCCTGAATTCACAGCTGTTCTTGCCCCACAACTATGAAAAAGTCTGTTTCTTATTTATAAAACCTACATAAAATTCCAAGAAAACTTAAAAAAAAACATTTTGATAAACATTTTCACACTTCTTGGGATGATCAGAAAAGTCAAGATTTTAGTTGTGCTGATGTGATTGAAGTTCCAACCCTTTTTTATGTGCATCACAACACAGGAAAATATTGCTTTTCAGTCATATGAGTTTAACTACCATCTTGATTTTTGACTCCCACAAAGGATACCACTGTACCCCTATTCTCTTCAAAATTAAGACATAGGTGTCCCATAAATTAATCAAATGTTATTTATTTCCATAGTAATATATTTTAATGCACAATTTGAACCATTAGTAGTTAAGGTCTGCAGTGAAAAGGAACAGTTGATGTTATCTGTTGACCATATTCCCCAAAGAACAACACTCTCTCCACATATGAGGACTTTTCTGAAACCAGGGCAACATTCAGCAGCTGCAGTTTCTACAAACATCACAACAAGGTATTGGGAGAAGCTGTACCTGAGGGAATTTTAGTCTTCCTCAGTGCTGGTAGAAAAAGCTCAGTCCTGACTTACTTAAACAAACAAATCTGTATCACACTTCACTCTTCGCATTTTTCTAAATTTAGCTATACCGTCATTTGTTCCAAGTCATAAAATTCATTATTGTAGGATAAAGCACACAAACACACAGTTTTAGCTCCAATGTGTAAAAAAATGCATATTTAGTAGGAAAATGTGCAGTTTTAAACTATGTTTAAAATAGTATAAGTTCTAGCTTCTTTAAAAAAAATCTCAGATTGATACAGAAATAGCCCAAAACATAATTGTGAATAAATGTGCACAAAACTAGCAGATGATTTAATTTGTCATTGAGCTCTAATACAGTTATTTAGTTTCTGTATTATTGTTTATCTAAGGAATAGGTATGAGCCACTTTTTTGCAATGGTTAAAGGCACCAAGCTAGAAACCAGAAGATAGCAAGTTCTAATCCTGCATTAGGTACAAAGCCAGCTGGGCAACCTTGGGCCTGTCACTCTTTCTCAGCCCTTGGAAGCAGAAATGTTAAATCAGGTCTGACAGTGTTGCCAAGGAAGTTGCAGGGATCTTTCTAGGCAATAGCCAATAGTCAAGATTGTTGTGAAGACACAAAATTGTTATAAAGAATAAGTAAATTATTAATCAAGATATGGTTCAGTGCAACACAAGCTAGATTTGTCCATACCGCACAGTATTCTGCAAATCACAATTGAAATAGTTAAAGCATTATGGTTTAACAAAAAAAAAAGCAAGCAGGAACCAAGAAAGAGAAAATATTAGATTTTTAAAACTAAATGTTATTTAAACAAACTGCTCTTTGTAACTTTTCCTCTTCCACCTGAAACCCTTGCCCCTTTTCCTTTCTTTTTCTCATTCCTGATATCTGGACCATATTTAAATTCTTAATATTTACAACCTGAAGAACCAGAGTTAAATATAAAGAACATTTCTATGCTTCCAAATTTCATGTCAGTTTGATGATTTAAATGATTTTTTTCCCTGCCTGTCTGTGTCCTCCTCCCCTCCTCCCATTTTCTCTCATTCATATATTTCATTCCATTTTGCCTTTGCAATGATGCTCACTAATAAACTGTTTCCCTAAGGGATCAAGGCAGGAAATTGGACAAGTCCCTGCCTCTCCCCTTTAATTTTTTTTGTTTAGTTTGGATGGTCTTTCAAATGGGTTGGAATGCAAATGGAAGATGCTTTTGGCAGGTTGACATTTTTCCTTCCTGCAGAACTAGGCAATGAGCCAGCAAAAAAGGGAGGGGGGAGTAATTTAAAGGAGACATGCCAACAACAGTGCACTCCAGTGAATTCCCACATGAGAATCCTGTACTGTCTGCCCAGTTCTCTGTTAAGGCTGAGATGCTTGGGCACCAGCTGAAGGCCGCAATGCTAGTTAAGCCTTCAAGGGCTTAAGTGGGATTTAAGTGTCTCAAATGGGGCCTTATCCTGGCCTCTTGCACATGGCTGTATATTGCCCTAAATAAAAAGCTTTAGCTGCAATGGAGAAATTATTGCTGTAATTATGGTTGGCTTTTGTGAACAGATCAACGCTCTGGTGCTTGGTTAAAAAGAAGTATATTGCTTCCAATATACATTTTTAGGGAAGAAGAGATTATATTCCATTGTGGATTACATGCAAATTACCCAAATGATACAGGGGGAAAGGGAATTAGAATTGATCTTCTGGCCCCTGCTGAGGCTAGTGCAGGCTAATGACTGCACGAAGTTCCCAAAATATATAAGCCCTCTGAAGATCTAGAATATTGTAAATATATGTTCAAGATAATGTAATTGTAAAACATAATTCTTACAATAAAACAACAAAATTGATATTCTGCATTGGATGGGTGCTTCTGATTCTCAGAAACTTTAAGAAATGTGGACTTCAACTCCCAGAATTCCCCTGCCATCATGCTGGTTTTGGGAATTCTTGGAGTTGAAGTCCACACATCTTAAAGTTGTTGAAACAAAAGGTGCATTTTCAAGAAGCAACTGGACTTTCTTGTTGTTTTTTGAAGACATTTCACTTCTCAACCAAGAAGCTTCTTCAACTCTGACTGGTTGGTGGGGAATGGAAGGATTTATATTCCTTGCAGACAGCTGGTCATTTGCATTCTTTTAGGGAATCGTTGATGCCATCTGGAGGCTTATCTGTGTCCTCAATATCACCTGAGTGGTGCAAATGGGTGTGGAGACTTCTTGGAACTGCTGAAAGGATTGTGTTGTAGACTAGAGATAGATGATGTCATATTCTCCCTCCATTTATTGAGAGAGGACTTTTCAGTTTGTCATAGATGCCTCTTTGACCCCTCTTTCAAACCAGCGATCCTCTCTGTCCAAAATGTGAACTTTGCTGTCTTCAAAAGAGTGTCCATTGTCTTTTAAATGCAGATGGACTGCTGAATCTGATGGGTTTGTTGTCCTGTGTTGTACCATGCGTTTGTAGGGGGAGGGATATGACATCATCTGTCTCCAGTCCACAACACAATCCTTTCAGCAGTTCCAAGAAGGTTCCACTCATTTGCACCACTCAGGTGACCTTGAGGTCACAGATAAACCTCCAAATGCCCTCAATGACTCTCTAAAAGAATGCAAATGACCAGCTGTCTGCAAGGAGTATAAATCCTTCCATTCCCCACCATCCAGTCACACCTGAAGAGGTTTGTTGGATGAGAAGCAAAACATCAAAGAAAAACAAAGTCCAGTTGCCTCTTGAAAAAGCACCTTTGGGACAACCATGACCTGGATGACTGAGAATCTCCATAAACTTGTTGAAGTTAAGAAACACAGTATTAGATTATAACATGCATCTTACCCTTTGCTTCCTGTAGATTATGGAAATTCTGTGCAAATAAATATGAAGGTCACCAGACTGAAAAAGAGGAAAGCGATGGGGGCAGCAGGAGCAAAAAGGTGAAGATGGCAGCCACAACCATGAAATTGAAACAGGGCAAGCACAAAGTCACAGCTGCCATTTTTTAATAACACTAATATTCAAAATAAGTCAAAGAAATGTATTGTTAAAGGGGTTTGCAAAGCTTCAATGAGGTGGTTTGATTAGATTCAACTGAGTCATGAAACTGAACCAAATCTGTGATGCAAAGTAGCCATTTTTCTTTCTATTATCTTTTTCTCTCACAGCCTGAATTGGGCACTTCTAATTACTTCTGTGCAGGGGTTCTGGTCACCCACCGAAAAGTGCTGAAGAAGCTTAGATGCAGAAATTCATATACAGAAGTTCACATATACAGAAGCTTTTTCCAGCTACCAAAATTGCCAGATACAGGCTGGGAGGTCTCCTGAAATGTCTCATTGAAACAGTTTTTGTCCTCACCTCAGTGAGGAAAACCCCTTTGCTTCTGTGCAACAAAGAACCAAGCCACTCCATATAGCCCTAAGGTTAGTAAGGTGAGAAGAGAAGACATATGGAATGAAATGTCATTCTGTACCACATTCAACATTTTTTTAAAAAAACTCTTACTTTTTTTCATGTCATTCATATATATATTTCTTCAGATTAAGCACAAAAATCACTAGGGGGGATGTTTTCCTATAAGAAACAAAGTGCCCAAGTGCTACTCTAAATTCTCCATGAATTATGGATCCCAGATGATGTACTTAGCACTTTGATGGACTGAGTGATTGATACTCAGTCCAGCCTCCTACTGCTATGTATAGCAGCAGGTTATTCGGGCTCTCTAATTAATTATTTAAAATGTAAGAAGTATGTTTGGCTGCTATGACATGCTCCATCAAACTGGTCACTGAGGCTTAAATGATGGAAATGAACACAATAGAGCCCTTTCTATGCTTTTATATCATGCTTTTATATATAATATAAAATAAACCAGCAGGCAATATAAACCCAAATAGGGCATGATGATTGAAGAACAGATCAACTAAATGATAAATTATTTAAAATAAATAGAAAATAAATAAAACAAAGAGAAAATAAATAAAATAAAATATGATGGGCAAATCAAAGAAAGTATGAGTTGAAATGGACCTTGATGTCTTCCTGTCCAGCCCCATGCTCAGTGCAGAAGCTAAGTTTCTCACACTTAACAACATTAGGAGGAGTGGACTTCAATTCTCAGCCAGAGTTCTGGGAGCTGAACTCCACACATCTTAAAGTTGCCAAGTTTGAAAAATATTGCTCGAGAGAATCCATAAAGCAGAAGACATAATTGAACAGTGTACCAATTAATCTCCTTTGAAGAACTTGCAACTTTGGGAGAGAGGACATTAAATGTTTCTTTTTTAAAAAATAAAATGAAATGAAAAGTAATTTTCTTTCATAAAATTGAAGGAAGGAAAAATCAGAAAAAAACATCCTGCATAGCACTAGCTAAGACATTAAAAATAAAACCAAGATAAAGGATGTAAAGGCCTGAAATGGAAGAAATAATGCATTTGAAGTAATAAGGATTGTTTCTAAGTCAAGTAAAAAAGTAAAAAATCCAGAACCTGCAGGTTGTGTCTGGACCCAAAAGCAATAACAATAGCACTTAGACTTATACACCATTTCACAGTACTTTACAGCCCTCTCTAAGTGGTTTACAGAGTCAGCATATTGCTCCCAACCATCTGGGTCTTCATTTTACTGACCTTGGAAGGATGGAAGGCTGAGTCAATCTTGAGTCAGTGAGAATCAAACTGCCAAACTGCTGGCAGTCGGCAGTCAGCAGAATTAGCCTGCAATACCGCATTCTAACTACTGTGCCACCACAACTTATCCAAACCAACAACTCAGGTGAAATACTGTTTCCCATAAAAAATCAAAATAGTTCTCTGCTAATTTGGGAGAAGGTAATAAACTAAAATTGTAAATTCTAGATTAAACATCTATTAGATTGTTTTCTAAAAGGTCATCCTCCCCAGTCTGAGGAGGAGGAGGAGAAACAGAGGAGAAAGAGAGAAAGAGGAGGAAAAAGGATTAGAATTAGAATGAAGAAGAAGGACAAGGAGGAAGAGGAGGAGGAGAACGAGAAGAAAGAAAGAAAGAAAGAAAGAAAGAAAGAAAGAAAGAAAGAAAGAAAGAAAGAAATTAAATAGCTAAATATAGGATCCAAACAAAAAGAAGCATTTTCAATTAATTGTGTGGGTTTTGTGAACTGGCAGATTTGAAACAAGAGCCAAGGTTTCACAAAACAAGAAGTTCCAAACCATTAAGTGAACCAGAATCCTATGGCCATGCTCAGAGGTACTCTCCTCTTATTATTATTTCATGCATGGCTAGTAGAAAAAGCACCCACGATGTTCAATGTTCAGCCCTGTGGTTATACACTGAGAGTTACGCTCCCTCCCTGTTCTAACTGGAAAATTCAATGATCATTTTTGTTTGTTGTTGTTTTCTTTTTAATTTGAATTCAACACAAGGCCATTTCCTCCAGCCCAGTTTATTGCTCTTTCTTGGTCCATAAATAAATGTTTCCATATAGTATGTGATGTATTTGTGTATATTTGTGCCAGAGCATGCTGGATGTTAGCAATTTGTTTCTTTCAATATTAAAAAAAAGAAATTATCCCCTGCTGTAGAAATGTTGAATAGTGGGATAAACACACCATAGAATTTGTGATACCAGCCAACCAACTGTATAGAATCCCCTTGACACACACACTCAACTCAAACTACCCAGCCCACCCCATTTGTGGTAATGGAAACCAGATTCAATCAGTACTCACCTTCTATTCTTTCTACATGAAAAAAATGCATTTTTTTCAGAATGCAAGGTTAACAAAAATACAGTCCACCCAATGAAAAGAAATCACATGTTTATATTGCATAATTGCTTTTACTTGCTTTGACAAGGAAAATTAGCTCTGCGCTAGTCTTAAAATGCATACTTGAATACACTTGATGAACATAAGATCTCTGCACACCTAAAGCTAGATTGATATAAAAATACAACATGGAATTGGGCTACATTTTCTTTTGCATTGCTGCCAGCATATTGTGAGCTGAAGTGTTAAGTCCATAATGTATAAAGGAAAAAATGTCCAGACAAAGTAAAAGAATTACAGAGCATTAGAAAATGCTACTTCACTGCAAGGCTGGTCTTTATTTTGGAGTAATGTCCCCTAAAAA
>NW_015386230.1:854663-862420 GCF_001527695.2 Protobothrops mucrosquamatus
ATGAGGAAGTCATTTCAAAAGTGAACTGAAGCCATTTTCTTGACCTATTCACAATGGTGGAAAGAAATATATGACATATTTATGTTTAGGCCTCTCATATAAAGCAAGGTTTGATTTTTATCATTTGGCTCTCACCAGAATGGGTAAATGAGCTCCATTATACAGTACTGCCAATTCAAAGATCACTGAAATGGATATTTCCCCTCATGCATGAAGTTTGTTTCAAATATAGAAGTTGCAATTTGACTTTATAGTAATCAAGAACAGAAGAATATATCTGGTAGAATATAACTTTTAAAGCTCATATGGGTCAATATACTTAAATCAACACTGATTATTTTGTTCTGTAAATTCTATGTAAAAACACAAATGTTTCTTGTGTCACTATTCAGCCTGAGAAATGAGTATATTTAAATGTACATTAAAGTATTTTTTTTAAAAAACCAATCCATGATAAGTTTAATCATGAACCTCCCCTAATGTTATACAGACAAATAACATTCCAAGTTTAATGGGACACTTAACAAAGCAACTTGAGATGGGCTACTGGATCTCCTCAGTATTCATTGATGGCTCCAGCTGATTGTATTGTTGTTGTTTTGTGTGTGTGCCTTCGAGTCAGTTTTTTACTCCTGGCAACTGCTTGCAATTTTCTTGGCAAGATTTCAGGAGTGGCTTGCTATGGCCTCCCTCTTTAGAGCTGAGTGTCTGGCTCAAGGTCACCTAGGTAGACAGGATTAGAATTCATGGTCTCCTGGTTTGCAGCCTTGTGCCTTTAACCACTGCAACAAATTGGCTTGTATTTATTTCTTAGGTAAATATTAACACAGATGCTGAACAACAATATTACAGAATATAACTACACCAAACAAGTTCTCCTAACCAACTATGGCAGAAGCAGATCCATATGGAAGCTGCACCATTATAAGCAAGACCAAATGACAGATTCAGGTCCTGTTTTAATCTACTGCAATAATATGGAAGAATGCTACATCCAGAGTATTATGAAAACTTGATACTGCAGATCCTACACACACTGAATAAAGATCAGGCAACCATAGAGATTTGGAATTCTGCTTTCTATCTAGAGTTTAAGCCACACCAGATAGACAAGCTGGTTTTAACCAATCATCAAGACATCGTAGCAGTTGACAAGGACCAAAAAACAGCGGTGGTGATAGATGTAGCAGTGCCAAGTGACAGCAACATCAAGAAGAAGGAATATGAGAAGCTGGAGAATCAGCAGAGCCTGAAGGAGGAATTGGAAAGGATCTGGAAAGTAAAGACCAAAATGGTCCCAGTGGTAGAAGTGCTTAGGGCTGTGACTCCTAAGCTGGGGGAATGGTTCCAAACAAATCCCAGGAACATTATCAGAGAACTGTACTCTTGGTCCAGAAGAGTGCAGTGCTAGAAACAGCTAAGATATTGTACAGAACCCTCAAACTCCCAGACCTTTGGTATAGTACCCAAGATTGAGGAAGACATATACCACCAAAGAATAAGAAGGGAATATATTTATATTTATATTTATATTTATATTTATATTTATATTATTTATATTATTTATATTTATATTTATATTTATATTTATATTTATATTTATATTTATATTTATATTTATATTTATATTTATATTTATATTTATATTTATATTTATATTTATATTATTTATATTTATATTGTTTAGCACACTACAATATATAAAATATATTAACAAAAATCTGAATAACCACACGATGGCAGCAAAGTCTTCATTTTCTTATCTTTTTGCTGCCATCTGGTGAACGATTGAGATTTTGTACTTCAGGTTTAGTAGTCTTAATTTAAGGCAAAAAAGAAAAAGGAGAAGAATATATGCTGACATATCTTTCTTATGGCGCATGGTTTATTGAGATGAGTTCAGTATATCTAAGCCATGAATATGGGTTTAGGCAATATCTTTCTACAATATCCAGTATCTTCATTTTGAAGCCAGGCAACGGATGCTGAGAACCATCATGAAATTTCAAAATAACAAGTGGGAGACATTTCAACACAACCTACAGTATTTTCTTCACATATTTTATATATATATATGTGTTGCACATTTTTCACCACAATATTTTGTCAAAGCCCTTCAAGGTGCCACAACCAGAATATTTTTAAAACCTTAAAAAAAAAAACCTCAAGCAGTTATGGAACGCTGGAAATGCCTTCAAAAAATATCAAAATGGTCTCCTATCTACTTGTGCTATGATACCAGATAGGGCTGCCAGCTGTTTATTTTATGTCTGTCGTGCAGCAATTAAAAGTGCAGAGCCTTTACGGATTATTTAAAAAATGCCAAATCTTTTAAACTGCACCTCTGATTGCCAAACTTATCAAAGACTCTGGCATGAATCTTGTAGGAAATATAAGATACTCCCTACCACATATTATTTGTCTACCATATACGCATTGCTCATAGAATGCCAGCCTGTGCATGTAGATGGGCATTATAGACATATTTCAATGAAATCATGAAGATTAAACATAAGACGGGATATTTGATCATAGCAAAGGACACTCATTTACAGCTATGGTAAAGCTTATTCCACGCTGATGATTGGCCTAGGGATTTAAACAGAAGACTGTGTAGGAATGAGGATTTCTATTTGAAGAAAGAGATCAAAATATGATGCTGTGTGGAATTTCTTAAAGGGAATCCCAGGAATTAAAAATAGAAATGAAGAATAGATGGAACTGCTTAAATTTAAAAGAAAGGCTCAAAGGACTAAGAGTGGAAGAGACTCTTGTTCATTATTCTTATCTTGCATTTAAGTCGTTTGTTGATTTTTATTGTTTTTATTGTTTTAAAATGTTTTTATATTTTATTTGTATTGTTTTTAATTGTAAGTTGCCCAAAGTCATTGAATGAGATGGGAAGCTATAGAAATTGAATTAAAAAATAAATAAAATAAAATAATAAAATAAAACAAAACAAAACAAAACAAAATAAAATAAAATAAAAAGAAAGGGCAATCCATTCTTCCTATAGCAATCAATCATCTTCCAATAATTTTTCCCACATACCATTTTTCTTTGCAGATGCTACTAGTTTAAGACTATATATATATTTATAGACTATATTCAGTTTTAAGACTATATTCAATTTTTATCCTGAACCAAACAAGAAATTTGTAGACATCCTCTGAGGATCCTTCCAATTCTGGAGTCATATGATTTGGAAATATTGTATATGTTCAGTAATTACATATTAATATTAATACATATTAATGATGATTCTTATTTACAAAGTTGTCACAGTTCTTGACTGGTGGATTATATGCCAGCAAGTTGTTTTTAAGTACATACTGTAGATATTCTTTAGCAAATATTACATACATAGTCATCTCAATATTTCCTTATGGAGTAAGCATATCATGAAAAGTGCAGAAAAAGAGTAATAAGTTGTAAGCAAAAAAAATTAAAGGCAGGAGATGAAAGAAAAGAAAATTAAAAAATGTAATTCAATAATGAAAAAAGTAAGCTTTTACACTTAGGCAAAAAAAAAAGCAGTAACTGTGAGAGTGATCTTGGAGTCCTACTGGACAACCTCTTAAGTATTATCCAACAGTGTGCTGCAGCTAACAAAAAAGACTCTAGGCTGCATCAACAGAAGGATAGCATCAAGATCGTGTGAAATGTTGGTACTGCTTTATACTGCAGTGTTAAGACCACATTTGGAACACTCCATCCAGTTCTGGTCACCATAATACAAAAAAAATAAAAAATGTTGAGATTCTATAAAGCAGAGGTCCCCAACTCCCGGTCCATGGATCATACTGGGCTGCGGCATGCCAGCAACCGGGCCGCACAAACAAGCAAAGACCCATCCATGAGATGCAGGCAACACACAAAATAATGCACCCTCCGGTCCACAGAAAAACCTCTCTCCATGGAAGCGGTCCCTGGTGCCCAAAAGGTTGGGGATCTCTGCTATAAAGAGAACAGAGAAAAGGATGATTAGGGGACTGGTGGCTAAAGATTAATGGTTTGGGGTACTAGGTATGTCTGACAAAAAGAAGGACTAAAAGGGACATGATAGCAGTCTTCCAATATTTGAGGGGCTGTCACAGAGAAAAGGGGGTTGACCCAAAACACCTGTTACAAGAAGAAGTAACAGATGGAAGATTATCAAAGAGAGATCCAACCTAGAATTAAGGAGAAATGTCCTGACGGTGAGAATGATTAATCAGTGGAATAGCTTGCCTCCAGAAGATGTGGGTGCTCCATCACTGAAGGTTTTTAAGAAGAGATTGGACAGCCATTTGTCTGGAATGGTATAGAGCAGGGGTTTGCAACCTTGATAACTTTAAGACTTGTGGACTTTAGCTCCCTATGCTAGCTGAGGAATTCTGGGAGCTGAAGCCCATAAGTCTTAAAGTTGTCAAGGTTGCAGACCCCTGGTATAGGGTCAAGCAGGAGGTTGGACTAAAAGACCTCCAAAGTCTCTTCAACTCTGTTGTTCTGTTATCCTGTTATTCTGAACAAAAAGAAAATTAAACTTAATTTACACAAGTACTTTGCTGTTCCTTTAACTCTTTTAACCTTTCTGAACTTGCAAACCATCTGTACTGCCATCACGTTCATTCACTACTTCATATACTGTCTTTTGTTCTTTAAACCTGTCTTTCTCTCCTTTCAAGATATCATAAATTCTGTTTAATCACATGTTCTCAGTTTTCCTCTTGGGTCTTTGTTCACTCCCTCAGTATGGCTCAACCACTTCAATATTATTCTTTCATACTGGTCATTCACAGTTGTATTCAGTCTACATTCATTCAGCACTCATTCATTCTTGACCTGATGTCTTCTTGTTTTAGGATACATGATTCTTAATTAATCCATTCCAACAGCATTAACTTACATTTTACCTTCTTCTGTCAACAGTCACTTCCATAAATATGTGCACTGTCATAAGTATATACAGCCATTTTCACTACTTTTGACCAACATTCGTTTCTCAGATCAGAGCACCTACTGCTAAATACTTTCTAGTAGTATCTCCATAGCCTAAAACATTTTCTTTCATTTTTTCCATTTAGTTAAATTTTCCAGCAAGATCCAAAAAAACCCTCCAAACCCTTCATTGCTCTATTTTTTTATTTTATTTTTTGCAACCATTTCTCTATTTTCCTTGTCACATACATTACCTTGGTTTTTGATACATGGCATAGGACCAAGCTAATTGCAAGACCACCTCTCTCCCATTGTTTCTGCTTGCCTCCACCAGTTCCAATGGAAAGGGCATTTTGTGGGTCCCTTCTATCAAACAAAGTCATTTTTTTTTAACTCTATATTATATCTTCCTGGTGACAGCACCTGCCCTATAGTATATGCACACTTCTAGAAAGATCCAGGCAGTTTCCCCAATGTTCAGGTAGTTAGATAAAACCTGTTGATGTAATTTGTTTTTTCATTTGTAAATTTAGTTATTGTTTATTCTTGGATGCCTAGTGTTACATGTTGTGCTTGTTTTTTTTAATCCATGTAAGACAGGCATGTCAAACTAAAGGTCTGCAGGCTAGATCAGGCTTGCAAAGTGGTTAGATCTGGCCCATGGGGCCACCCTGGAAATGGCTGGCTCCCACCACCTCAGCCCTACTCACCCAGACCAGCTGGGCATTCCCCCTGGGCACGCGCACAGTAGATGGTGAGCATGTGGAGCCTAGTGGTGCCAGGCAGCAGCTGCAGCTCAATGGCCTTGCTTGCCTCACCCCACTCAGCCTCGCCTCGCCATGCCTCACCTCGCCACGCCATGTCCGGCCTAGCAGCAGCAACAGCCTTGAGAAGGAGGTAAGCATGGCTGGGCACCCCCTCAGGGAAGCAGAGCTGGGCTGGGGCAGTAACAGATGACAGTGATACTAATCTTACAAGATCACATAGTTTTTCTTTCAATGTTGTGTTTTTGTGTGAGTTGTAGGTAAAGTACTGGATGGCCTCCTAATAAATAGTCCGATATTGTTATATCCATTCTCCTGATTTGTTGCTTTTGTTTTTTAAGCAACTGAAATAGTGGAGGAGTTCAAGTTTACTAAAATAGAATTATATTCATATAGAACTAGCTGTACCCAGCCACGCGTTGCTGTGGCTCAGTCTGGTTAAATGGAAAAGAAAGAAAAGAGAAAGCGCACATTTGTAATATGTTTAATTTCACAATGCTAGTGTGTTGCTTTTATGTCCAACAGATGGCGCTGTTTTTCAAAAAAAGCATGTTTTACCTGTCACAGGTGTGACATCTATATAATAGTAGGTATATAAAAACACGCCCGTATTCGAATGCAACGTTATGTCAAAATTTCAAAGCAATCGGTGAAGAACTTTCGGAGATTTAAGATTTTGAACAAACAAACATTTACATTTTTATTTATATAAGATTGGACAGTTTGATGAAACAGGGATTTGTAATTGGAAAGATTAGGTGTAAAACAAATAAACAACATGTTAAGTAATACTGCAAATCTTTTCTCTCTCTTCCTGCATTTAGACCTCTCCTCTGTTACAGTAAGCTTTGTTGCTGAGGCAAAATGTCACTTGTGGCTGTATTATTTTGAAAATAGCAACATTTCTTTTTGTCGTGTGAAGATATCAAATTTGTGTGTGTGTGTGTGTGTGTGTGTGTTGCCTAAACAGCAAGATCCATGCAAGGTCAATTAAATAGTTAAGGAAATCAAGTAATATGTTTCTCACATTTATATTCTTTTGTTTTCAAAAATAGTTCTCAGAGAAGGTCACAATAAGAAAAATAAACATAAAATAGTATATCTAAACATAAAATAATCAATTGAAAGATTAAAACAGATCAATATGGCAAAAAAGCATAATAAGATCATTCAACAAATAAACTATCTAATGTTTCTAATAATGTGCCTGTTTGAATAATGTGCCTGTTTTCAGAACACAACAAAGTAAGATCAGCTCTGATCTACCTTGGACAAGAAAGCAAATACTTTCTCACATTTCCACCAAATGAACCTCTGATGTGGATTGAGGAGATCAAGAGAATCAGTTGGGAGAATGCCACCTTCTTAAGTAGTCTGTGGTTCCAAGTGATATATTTATACTTTTAATTTTACTTTAAAATAGAAGGGTAATCAGTAGAAAGGCTTTGGAAAGGAGTTTCGTGTTTCATTTAAATGCAGGATTCTGGAACAGGTGAAATTTCTGAACATTCAAGTGAATGAAAGCTGCATATAAAGGTCACCACTGTTATCCAGGTGAGCTGTAATTAAGTGATATACCATTCTGGCATGATCTGACATCTTCAGAAATTAATGTTGTCAGAGAAGCAATCTACTATTTCTGATAGACCAGGTAACTGAGCAGCCTGGACACCAAATCTATCAAGATGTATAGATCTGTCCTTGACACATTTGTAAAACAGGTTAAATTCTTTTTTTCTCAGCAAATAAACTTGGGGTCAAAAAAAGACACATAAACACCTTGAATGGAGACAAGGGAGCAATGCAGCTAAGACTAAGTTCTGATTACATGATCTGTCTTTTGACTGAGCAACAACATCTCTGTCTCAATCGTTTCCTGTCATTCTGTACATTACAGACATCAGATGTTGCTTCAGGAATTGGCCAGTTTCTCTAAATTTCACTTCTTAGCTGAAGTTTCTCAAATTTAGGAAACAAGTGTATTTGCAAGACTCTCCAGCACATTCCTAAGAATATACAATCTAAAAAACAAAGCACACTTAGAAAAAAAATAGATTAGTATACTGTGGTGAC
>NW_015386230.1:863463-865271 GCF_001527695.2 Protobothrops mucrosquamatus
GTGGTGACATACCCTATGCATTCAATTAGGATCATGGGTTGCATTTCAGCTCTAATTTGCACAATATAGGTGTATATTCACAATGGAAATTCCTGAAGAGGCACCATGTCGCCTCCAGCAAGATGGGCAATATACCAGTTTAATAAATAAATAAAATGTACTAAATACTGCCTTGAATTCCACGAAGCAGCAAATCCAGTGCATAATTTGTGGGTCTTTCCACAAAAACGAATATTCTCATCAAATTTTATGTTAGTTTTGTGAAATTTCATCTGTATGCAAATAGTAGTCAGTATTATTAGATGAGTGAAGATGTACTGGTTAATGCTTCTACTCTGGGGATAGTGTCAATATATGGGATTTTACTGGTTGATTGTTGTAGGAGATAACCAGGCTGAGCCCGAGGGAGGGTTCAAATGTGTCATCAGTCTCAAGTCACTTTGTGCCTATAAAAGATCTAAGTCTAGCCCACCTTGATTTCCATTGACTCTTATCTACACCAATTGCTTTCACTGTTAGTAGTTCAGATTCTTGTAACAAGAATCCTTTATATCCTGAATATCCTGATTTCCTTGGCAGTTGACATTTATTAGCAGTATTTTAGACTACAACAATATCTAAAGCTATGTTGCTTTGTAGCTTGAATATTATTACCCTAGTCTGGGAATGGAATCATGGAAACTGGACTTATTTTCTTGTTGGTTTGAGACATTTTGCTGTCCATCCAAGCAGCTTCTTCAATCTGAACAAGTTAGGGGAATTTGAGTAGGCAGAGAGTCATTGGAATGTACCAACTCCTAAAATTCTTATGGGTATTTCCGCACCAACCTCAGGCTTTCTTCCACATGTTGACATGAACTTTGGGGAGGAAAATCTGATGGTGCAGCAATACCCCTAAGAATTTTAGGAGTTGGTACATTCCAACGACTCTCTGTCTACTCAGATTTCCCTAACCAACTTCATCAAACTGAAGAAGCTGCTAGGATGAATGGCAAAATCCAGCTGCCATGACTCAACTTCCAGAAAGTTCTACCTAGATAACTGAAAATCTTCATTGACATGTTATTACCCCTGCTTTCTATTTAAGGACATTCTAGCAATTATGTTCCACAACAAAATCATCCATATAGCCTTTGATAGAACAGTGGTTCTATGTGATTCAATCTGGGATAAAATGTCTGTTTAGTGTGTGTGTGTGTGTGTGTGTGTGTGTGTGTGTGTGTATGTGTATATATATATATATATATATATATATATATATATATATATATATATATATATATATGTAGGTCTTTAGTTATTCGGGTTTTCTCCCGCGTAGAATTAGAAGTGTCCTGGCGACGTTTCGACGAAGTCACATTCGTCATCTTCAGGCTGGTGTCTTCAGCTTCGTGCTTCTGGGAGTAGTGTGTGTGATAGCAGCTGTTTCTTCCTTTTAACTGCCAGTGGGGTTTGAGCTGATTGGGTGGGAGCTTGGCTGTGTTCTGATTGGGTGGAGGTGTGTTCTGATTGGTTAAGGAGCTTGGCTGTGCTCTGATTGGATGGGGGGTTGGCTGTGTTCTGATTGGATGGGGGAGTGTTCTGTTTGGGTGGGGGCTTTGTTGTGCTCAGGTTAGTATTAGTTGCAGGGGGATTTGAGATGGTGAGCTTCATTGCTGTTGTTTGGCTTCGTGTTCGTGGTCGTGCCACATCTTTATGGTGGGTGTCAGTTTGCTTCATGTATGGATTGGAGGGGTTTAAAGTGGCTAATGATGCAGCTGTGGACTGGCTTCTAGTTTGTGGTCGTGCCTCATCATCTGTGTGGGTTT
>NW_015386230.1:865785-885056 GCF_001527695.2 Protobothrops mucrosquamatus
ACTCGTTTGCCAATAAGGGCGAATTCCTTCAAAATGAAGTGGCTAGCCCTTTCAGTTGCTTGGGCAAGTTTTTAATAATTTAAAGTAAAAAGATTCCATATCAAAACCACCAATTATTATTTATTAAAAGACAGCAATAAAAGTGCAAGAAATTAAAAATAGTGAATATAAAAACAAGTATGTTAAAACAGGGCTTTTCAACCAGTGGTACGGGTACCACCTGTGGTACATTGGCACCTGGCGACCATCCTAGAAAAGTGGTAGCGGGGGAGGGGAATGAGCTGAACCGGTGGCAGCACCGCACAGGCCTGAGCAAGAGATGGTGGAGCTGCAGGCTGTCAGGGCTCAGCGGAAGCGCCAGGATCAGTGCCGCTTTCTAGCTGATCGGCGCTTCTTCAGGGCTGTCAGGGCTCAGTGGAAGCACCAGGATCAGCACCAGGCTCCAGCTGGAGCTCGGCGCTGATTCTGGTGCTTCTGCTGAGCCTTGAAGAAGCACCAATCAGCTGGAAAGCAGCAGTGATCCTGGCGCTTCTGCTGAGCCCAGAAGAAGAGCCGATCAGCTAGAATGTTGCAGCATCTCCAGGGTCTTGTGATTTACATTCAGATGCTTGGCAACTGATTCATATTTATGATAGTCACAGTGTCTCAGGGTCATGTGAAGTGACCAAAACCTGCTGCAACCACCCAGCAGACAGGGGGAATAAAAAACAAATACCCTCCACCCCACCCCAGCTGCCAATCCTCAACAGAAATGCTCACAACAATGAAAACCTCGGACAGGAGGAAGAACACCGCCGGGTGGGCAGGCAAGTGTCTTGCTCGGCTGTGGCTTGGGGGGCACTTTTTCAGTGCCATTGTAACTTCAAATAGTCACTAAGCGAACTGTTGTAAGTCGAGGACTACCTTTACTTTATCACTTTTTTTCCTTTTGGGGGGGGTCATCAAGTTTTTGACACCTTGCTAGGATACTGGTGGTACTCGGATGTTGCCATATCCTAAAAGTGGTACAATGGGTGAAAAGGTTGAAAAGCCCTGTGTTAAAAGATGAGTGTAAAGGAGAGGGGAATTCAATATTTATCTTTTGTATTCACATAGGGAAGGCCACTATCTTATTAACAGATGCATGATATACAAAGGGAGGGATTCGTGCTCTTTTCAGAAGTCAGGAATTATCATTAGCCAAAATGATGTCAAGTTTCTGTCACATTTTATGAGCATTCAGCAAGATTTTATATGCCTAAAGTATGATTTTTATATTAGAATTTCTGGGAAATTAGGTGTGCCCTTCAAAATCTGATAGATTCTCTGGCATTCTTGGGTTCAGCTGATCCTGTACTCAAGGATGTATTCACTGTATTTCTTTTATTTCTTTTTATTTATTTACTTTGTATCCTGCCTTTATTATTTTTACAAATAACTCAAAAGCAGTGAACATATTTCACATACCTTCGTCCATCTATTTTCTTCATAACAAACACTCAATGAGGTGGCTTGGCCTGAGAGGCAGTGACTGGCCCAAGGTCACCCAGTCAGCTTTCATGACTAAGGTGGGACTTGAACTCAAGGTCTCCTGCTTTCTATTCTGGTGGCTTAACCATTAGAACAAAACCAGCTCATATTTTAAATACTTCTCCTGTTACATACTTTTTGTCACATGTATTTTAACTTAATTTCAAAAAAATATTAATTGTGTATTTAGAAAAAGTAAGAAAGTTTGGATTGGATTTATTTCAATGAGAGCTAAGATATTGCTCTACCTGGAAAACACAATATCCAAGACTCTGGTAAAGCAGCTTTAGATGTTAAAGTTTTCTTAATTACCAGAAGCAAAATATATAATATGAAATATATTTCAAAATATATAATATGGTTTCCTGTAGAAACCTAGCTTTCTAATATAATGGTTTTTCTACTAGAGGACAGAAGAAAATAGGTGTTCAGAAACTGCAGTGTCTAAATAATATTAATAAGCAGCACCTTGGAAAAAAACTCACTTTGTGATCAAAATCATTTCTATCCAGGAAGAAATTTGCACTTCACAAAATAAATTATTTGTAAGACCAAACTTCTGTAAGAAATATTAAAGCTTGGAATCGTTCTACAGTACCCATTTTAAACAGTCGTCCTACATAGGCCAGCATTTTCACCATCCCTATCTGAAAGTAAGCAGGCTCACAGCATCAATGAAGCTTGCAATAAAAAAATATTTCCTCCCCAAAGCAAAATGTATAAATACATAAAGAAAACAAACAAAATATTAACAATGGCAGAAGCCAAAAACGTGAATTATAAAGGAATTTATAATATATTTTACAAAGTTACCAAAATCTCTCCCACAACTGCACCTCAATGTTTACCAACTTTGGTTTGAAATTCCACTGGGGGATTTGTAAATTGTTAACATAGTCCCAAATGATGGATTTAAAATACTCTTGGATTTGGATAAATCATCTGAAAAAAGCAGAATGGGAAAACTTATTTCCCATATCATTTAGTCTTATTCTGAGCAAGGGCTTTTAGAGTAAACAAGTCTGTTGCGCCAAGAACTATGTTCTGGTTCACAGACTTTGAATTCTACTAATGGCACTAGGGTTCCCAAAAACTCTTTGACTTTTTTTTTTTAAGGTGAGGGAAGAACGGGAATTGGATTTTTGAAAATCTGAAATAGGTATGTTAAATAGATACACAGCTATTGGGAATTTTTAAAGTGATACATCACACTGAAGAATTTCTACAAAGTGCCACTTTAATCAATATGATTTGAGGAGACCTGAGTGCCATATTAAAAAAAAAAAATATCAGAGAGGGATGTTGCCTGACCTGGTTAGGCCATGGATAACCCATCATATGATCTGAAAAGAGATTATATTTATACCATTTTAATTATTTATGACACATCATCAAAACAGACATTTAAAATATGAGATTAAAAAAGAGAAATAAAGAATTAAAGCCATTTTTAAAGCAAGATCTTAAGGAGAAAGTGATGCAATATTTTGGCCATGAATGAAATTACAATATAAGGAAATGTGTTGGGATTTAGTTGAAAGCTCTAGAATTGAAAATTTGACCTGCTGGTTGTCATCAAAGCCTGACTTAGTCCAGAATTATGTTTATTTCAACAGCAAATCAGGTACCTTTGGAATGCTCACAACTATAAGATGAGGGCACACCTCTCTCTCAAAATCATCTTTCCCTGCAATTGATTTGTTTCCCCTGCCACAGAAATAACTGTAAAAGTCGCATTCTGAGAAAGGCAGAAAAGTATCTTCCTATCTATTTTCCTTCAGTAGCACATGATTTTATGCACCTGAAGTCACCTTAAAAAAGGTGGGTTTTTTAGCCTTCTCTGCACTTTTCCAGTATTGGAAATATATAAATTAAGACATGTGGAGATATATGTAGATACATCTGGAGACATATATGAAAATATTGTATTTCTCTATCGTTAATCTTTTTCAAAAATAATAAAACATTTCGGATGCTAGATGGAAATGCAAAAGTGCATATGAATATGTGCACAAACCTTTTCTGTAAAATATGTAAACAGTAGAAGAACTTGAAATTGATAAGATCATTTAACCAAAAAGCCCCCACAATTGTCCTATATTATTTATTTATTTATACCCCACCTTTATTACAATGTAGTTTTTGATTTTAAGTCAACTAAAATAGAAATAAAATGGCATGTTTGAGCTAAGTGCATATGTTATGTATTTACTTTGAAAATCAGTCTAAAATACATATTTAACATGCATTTTCATGACTTCTAATAATAATTCACAAATAAATAAGGAAAAGTGCGGACAACATGAAAAACTGCCAATATAACCTAATCTTCCCCTATCTATTATTGGAGAAACTGTTCAACTACAAAGTGGTGACTTAAACGTCTAGATGTGAGATTGATTTCTTGGTAATATGTTTAGTGAGAACTTTCTCCACTATTTTAGAACTGCATCAACATATATGATGAGTACAGACTTATGCCCTAAGGAACACTGATGTCATGGAAACTCAAGGGAATGGAAATTGAGCTGTATTATAAGTATATTTTCCTTGCAATTGTATTTATGATCCCATGAGAATCAAGAGTATAACACCTATAAGCATTAATTGGAATTATGCATATAAATCCTTAGAGTACAATGTGTCTTCAGCCTGATCCATAATAATAAGTTGTTTACATTAGCTGTTGCTACATCAATGACAAAGCATGTCAATGTCATCTTGTACCCCACTGGAACATACCTTTAAATAGAGAGAACCTAACTCTGTGCCATATATTGTCTGAAATATAATTCTGTCTTCACCAGATATAAAGCAATCTATCCATAACTAAGTCCATTCCCATGCTGATTGGAGATTATAAAGGCTGAAATCTCCATTCTGGAGGGTGCAAGATTGCAGATGGCTGCACTACAGAATAGATTACAGCATAATTTGTAACTTAACAACAGATAGGAGAAAGTAGCTGTGCTGTGATAGGTCCCCAGCAGTATTTTTCATAAACTTTACACTATCTTATAAGCAAACTCAGTGGAATGACTTTGTTTTTCACAAGGTCTTGATCAAAAGAGAAATATTAAATGAATAACTGTGCATGACGGATGAGCTGGAACCTGATGTCACAAATTCGACTGATACCCCTATCTTCTTACACATTGTTCAAATACATTCTTCCTTCCTTTTCCCCCTAGTTAATTGAAAGCTACCCAGAATTGCTATGGAGTCAGATGGGTTGATAATGACAGACAGACAGACAGATATAATTGATAGACACACAGATAAATAAATCTGTATAAATAGATATTTACACAGATAAAGAGAGAGAGAGAGAGAGAGAGAGAGAGAGAGAGAGAGAGAGAGAGAGAGAGAGAGAGAGAGAGAGAGAGAGAGAATTGATCCAATCTGGGTGGGTCACCAGGACCAGAGGTTTTTGTTTTCCGAGCTTTCAGACTCATGCTGGAGCCCATCTTCAGGGAATTTTTCTGTAGCCGCTAGAGAGAGAAGCTCCCTGAGGATGGGAGCTCCAGCATGAGTCCGAAAGCTCGGAAGACAAAACCTGTGAGTCCTGGTGATCGACCCAGATTGGATCCTGCAACATTATCCTGGGACACGAATATTTGCCTTCGTTCTTGAAAGATAATTGAATTTTACAACCTCCTCCCTTTCACCTCATAATGCTATATTATAGTTTAGTTAAGTAACACAGCATGTTACCCTGTTTGCTTATGCAAAGCTTCAGTTTAAAGGTGATTCAATTGATTCATCCCCTTAAACTAAATCTTAGATTCAAACTGGTAAAACATTTAAATAGGTATCTTTTAATGAATTGGAAGATTTGATGGACTTTTGTGCATGTATGCACAGACATTTATTTAATTAAATCTTTGAACAAACTTGATCATTCAAATTACAAATTCAAATTGCTGGATTTGAATCTGCTGAGTTGTACACTCCTGTTTATAAGGCAACAGTCCCAGGTTTGATCTTGAGTAACTCTAGGTATAGTGGATCTGAAAATCCTAAAAGCCACAACACCCACTCCTGTACCAAGTTATGTTTATGTTTATGTTTATGTTTATTTAAATTTGTATACCGCCCTATCTCCCTTACGGGACTCAGGGCGGTGAACAGGCGATAATAAAAATCACAATAATATCTATTCTAAAATCAGATTAAATAAGTTAAAGATTAAATAAGTTACAGGAAACAACAGTTCCATGCATAAGTATTGCTTCAAATATTGTTCTATTCAATTCATGTGGTTATAATGTATTTGAAGTGAGCTATACCCACTAGGCATTTGTGGAGATAAGACATATACAGTATAAGCAGTATGGAGAAAGAAGCCATTTTCAGCCATTACCTGCTTTCTACAGCTTCCAAACCTAGATGCACTGTCAAGGATTGCTGGGTGGGAATAAATCTTCCCTAATCCTACTTTGGGAACTTTAGGTTTTCCTTGAAAATTGTATTATCTAAGTGTATGGAGCTAAAAACATATCATGTCTTTCATATTCAAAACAGAATTATGCTTCTATATTAAAAAGTTCTGAGTCTTCTTTTGAGATAACATTATTTTAGAAAGCCTTGAACCTTCATGAGATTGTTTCTGGGGTGGGGGAAGAGATGTATCTTTTGTTTGCCTATAAAAATGATGCCCTGGCATTTTGCATTAGCACAAACTGGTGCTAATACTCTGAGACTGAGCCTCCTTCGTCAGGATTCAAAATGTGAGCCCAATCAACAAGAAAACAATAAGATATGACAAAGGAGTGTGAGACAGTAACATGATGCACCTCGAGGGACACCTGCACGGAAAAGAAGGGGGCGGAATTATATGCATTCAGTAGCCTAAGGTAAGATTTTTTTTACTTCACCCTATAATGTAATAAAATATGATAATAAAAAGGCAGAGGGACTGAAACAAAACATGTCAGTTTTTAATGTGAAAAGATCTATAGGTGCTGCCTAGGATGGCATAATTTTCAACCTTATAGAATACACTGAATAGCTAAAATATATGAATATTTGTTTCTTAGCAATAATTCTAATTTTGAAGAAGATTTTTTTGCTAGATTTACTTACCATTGCTAGATTTACTGTTTAGAAAAAAAAGGGTGACAGGAGATCCAACATATTTACTCACTGCCCAAATGATGCAGTCATTTCTTTTTTTCAGTTCTGATTGTGATGTATTAAACTGGATAATAAGAATTAATTACCAGTGGCAAATTACCATGCTGGGTAGGAATTCTGGAAGTTGCCACAATCTGGATGAAAGCAAGTTGTGGAAAGCTAAACTAAATGAGTGAATTAAATTAAGTGAAAAATATTATTTCAATTAATATGATCCAAGCTAATCCTAGAGAAAGTTGAGGGTTTTTAACATTAATTTATTTTTATGCAATGGTTAAAGTTTGTGTTCAAGTAGGACTCAACTATGTATCAAATTCACTGATTTTCATTTTTTTCTAACTGTAATCTTTAGCATACTTGCGTGCTTATGATCACTCTATGATATTAATTCTGTAGCTAGCAATTGCCTAAGCTAGGTCACTGAAATCAAATATCAATAATATAATCTATACGTGGATTGCATCTGAAACAAAGGGAACATTCTCTTAGAAGACTTGGAGAAACTCATTCTCCAGCCCTGACAGTGTTTTCCTGACATTTGTATTGTATTTGTTTTCTGCGGTTCAGATGGTTGCTGCTCCTGCTGTTGTAATAAAAATGACAAGTTAGGATTCAAACATTATGGTAAAATCAGTATTTATTTCTAAAAAAGGAAAACAGAAAAGAAGCTAGAAATTGTTGCTTCAAAATAAAAATGCATTGCAGTATGTAAAGACTATACAGAGCAATATGCTTTTATATTTCTAGCCACAAATAGGGTTATTGTTCTTTTGTTTTTGTTTTTTAAATTGGATGAAAATCTAATATTAAAGCATCTAAGTTATTAAGTCCATTTTTCTGCATCTGAAAGTAGCTAGGATCTAATTTCTCAAAAATGTCTATCAGTCAGAACAAATGACAGTCAGGCAAAGTTGTCTTCAATCTTACAATAATGGAAGATCATTTCTTGAAGAACAATCTTCTTTGTTAATTACAAATCATACAAAATAATAATTTAATTATGTCCACATGAATTATGGATCTTCAAGGAATACTAAAGACCATTTGTGGTTATAATCTCTTTCGCCAAGCAGAGATAAGACCTTATTTATTAACTGATCCTTGTTTTATTTAAAACATGTCAGAGATGTCTTTTAGGTCAATCAGGCAAGATAACAAGCTATATCAAGCTTGGCAAAAACAATCCAATTAGCATCAAATGATATTTATGCAGGAAGAGGACAGAAGGATATAGAAACAAACACATGTTATATATGCCACACTGTGATGAATACAGCATTTTCATTTAACTCCCGATAACCTACTAAGTAAAATGACCATTTTATTATTTATTTAAGCCACCCATCTCATCCTCATGACTTTGAGCAGCTTACAATTAAAACATAAACAGTACCCCCTCCTTCCACAAAATAAAAATAAAATATCCATACAAATAACACAAGCATTAAAACAATTAAGCAGTTAATGACATACAATACAATCCCTGGGAAAGCACAATAATTCAAAAAGGGTACATCCATTTTATGGGCTCCACACCACTGTCTCATCTCCTGGACAAATGGCAAAGAACAATCCTTTCAGAAGGACACCTAGGAGAGGGCCAGCCTAATCTTGGAAAAATGATGTTCCATAGGGCAGGTGCAGCAGCAGAAATATAGAGGAGGTTCTTTAAATACAATTGCTGCATGACAATAAGTTTTGAAATAATTAAAGTCATCCAAAACCCAAATTGCCTTCCTATGGCTTGTATACTGTAGAAACTGATTTAGATCAGTGTTTCTCAGCCTTTACAGCTTTATCTCCCAGAATTTCCAGCCATGCATCTTAAAGTTGCTGCAGTTTGTTTCTTTATTTATCAAGGATAAATAATAACTTTCCAACACTTACAATTAATGCCATATGGATTTTAAAGAACAATTTAGTTCACAAGCATTTCTGAGCAGCTTATTAACAAATTTAAAAATGTTCATAAACACAATACAAGGACTGACAACCAAGGACCCCAATCAATATACTGCAATAACCTTTAGAAATACACTAACAATATGACCAGTGCTCATAGGAACAGACAGGTTTTCAATTGTATACAAAAGACCAATAAAGTTGTGTGCCATCCAAATCTGAGGAGGCAAGCAGTTCCATAGGACAAGTATTATGACAGAGAAGGTACTTTATACTCCCTGGGTTCCATCAGAAATAATTGCTTTATAGAAAAGATTCAGAGCATTCCAAATCTGTTGAATCTGGTGGGAAAAACAATATTAATGGGACCCAAGCAATCTCACATTTAATTTTGATCTATGCTATGAAGGGCATCGTAGGCAATAACCAACACACTTAATTGTATCCAGAAGCTTAAAGCCAATGTAGTTGGCAAAGTAGTGGTGTTTCATAGACATACCAAGGCACATCCATAACTCCTTATGAACTAGCAGCAGCTTCTAAGTTTTTCAAAGGAAGCCCCATGTGTAACACATTGCAGTAATCCAATGTGGAGGTTACTAAGGCATGAGTGACTGGGACCAGGGCTTATAGAAACAGGTGCAATTACAACACAAAATGAAGTTGTGAAAAGAACTACCTGGCCATGGCTGTTGCCTGATTTTTTTTTTCCTTACTGTCATCTATCTATCTATCTATCTATCTATCTATCTATCTATCTATCTATCTATCTATCTCTCTGTCTCTATCTATCTATCTATCTATCTATCTATCTCTCTGTCTCTATCTATCTATCTATCTATCTATCTATCTATCTATCTGGCTGCCATCTTGTAAACAACACTCTCAGTACCTAATAATACATAAAAATAATACATAATTGTATCAAAAGCTCTCAATGACAGCAAAAACATAAAAATCACTGAGAAAAAAAATCCAGTGTACACTCAGATATAATATCTAACCTCACAACCCTTACTGAAACACTTCCACATCTAGCTTGATATTCCCTAAAGATTTGCTATGGAGACATATAAAATGCCAAGCACATAGTTACATGGTAGCTAAATAGATTTGCATACATATAGAGTGATATGCCACCTGGGCTTCATCTCATCTCTCCTGAAATGGCATTTAGATACTCAAGCATTGTAGCAAGATCAATAAATTTCCATACAAGCCAAAATAAACTCCCATGTATAACTCATGGACTTCAGGACAACAGGCATTATAGAAACCTAAGATGTTACAGTGGTATTGCATTTTGTGTGAAGAATACTATATAAAATATTAATGCATTTCATTAAAATGATTCTCGCTGTCTACTCCATGCTTTCTCTCTTTCGTACATGCTTCGCACTGAAAAGGGATCATCAAAATAGTATATCACAAAGCAACATTGAAATGTATTGTCTGATCTTAGGCTGAGCCCAAGGAAACCTACTGATAAAACTTATATGCTGTCCCAGTATTGCGGTATATTTGGCACAAAGTCATGCATGTTAATACTAGTTTTATTATAAGATTATAATAACAGAATCTTATAACTCAGAATTTATTTCCTCTCTCTCTTGCTCGCTCTCACTCTCACTCTCTCTTTCTCTCTATGAAAATTTGGAAAGGTCCTGTAATGTTTACTTGGGTTACAATGCTGGCCCAGACTAGATTTCTTTTATGTGACTATTGCCTTGGTGGCAGCTCTTCTTCAAGTTTATTTCTTCTGCCCATTACGTTAGGAATTACTCTGATTTAATGACTATTAGCTGCCAGGATACAGGATACTGTATTCTGCCCCAGTTTCTAAATAGTCTTCAAAGGCAGCTCCAAGTAGACTGAATTACAGTAATTTAAATGCAAGATAACCAAGTCATGAGTAACTATCACCAGGCATCGCCTGCGGTTAGAAGGGCCTTTACATAATTACATTTTGTGTACCAGTCATGCCCATTCCTAGATCAGGAGGCACTCCTCAAGGTCACACATACCTTAAGCAATTAAGACTATTGCAATATGCTCTCTATATGGAGCTGCCCTTGAAAGCATTCAGAAACTTCAGCTGGTCCAGAATGCAGTGGCACATACAGTATTGGGCACACCACAGTATGTTCCTATAACCCCACTGCTACATGAGATGCACTGACTTCCAATAGGTATCTGGGTGCAATTCCAGATTCTAGGGATCAGTTTGAAGGCATCTCAGTCATCTCTTCGGACTTTACTCAAGTAACATGTAATTTACTTGGTATAAAGTAACAATTTTTGAAATAATACACCCAAACTATTTTGAACATTTGAAATTGGTGTATAAATTAAACGTGTGGAAAGGCTGAAAGAGACGTTTCCCTGTGATGAGGCCTTGAGTGAAACATCAAAGGTGCTTCATGAAGCAACAGAAATTCCTGCTTCTTCAGAGTGGAATAAAGCTACTGTGTTGTTTGGCTTTGTATTCCTCTGATCATATCCTCTGGCACATCATCTGCAGAAACATATTCTGGCTTCTGGATGGTGCCAGAGAAGGCAGACAGAGCAACGCAAAGTGCTTTGATGAGATGAGTAGCAAAGTACAAATTGCAGCCAATTTGCACAGGCATTATACAAACAGAAATCATTATTGGTCAAGCACTATCCTAGACTGCAGTCCTTCCCTAATTACAGAAAAGTCCTCTAAAAATATTATGTATTTTAAGTCTCCGTTTATAGTACGTAATGATGCTGTAATCTAAATATCATTTTAACTTGACAATTATAATAGAAAAGAAGGTACATGCAGGACATGATCTGAATAAGTCTTATTATTTTCAATGAATTATTCCCAGGTAAGTATGATTCCAATTCCAGTCCAAAGGAATTAATACCATAGCTCCCACTTATCTGTAGTAGCTTCACCATATATTAGGAAATAAAATGGTAAAACAAATTTAATATATAGTGCATTTCCCATATGCAAACTGAAAAAAGTGTAATTTAAATTTATTATTTTCTAAATTGTTAATGCTTTCCTTTATATGTAAAGCTGCACACAAAATTATGAATATTCAGTAAACATAACAGACATATAGAGATTATGAAAACAGCTTTAGATAGGTATAATTTGAAAAATATGGGTACATAAAGGCATAAATGAGGAGAAATGTGAATAAAAACATTTTAAAATGTTAGTGTGGGTTGGATTTTTTGTTTTTGTTTTAAAACAAATACTGACAGAGAAACAGGACAAAACAAATATATTTCTAAAGATTGGGAAAATGAGGAAGTAAACAAACCCAATATTGTCAGCTTTGTCCAAGCTCAGTGTTGATGGAAGGGTGGGGGGTACAGTGAAAATCAATATGAAATACAATTAATGTGTCCCAATTGATTGGAATGGAGTTTAAGCCTGAATAACTTTAGTTAGATTGGAGTCCTGGTGTGTTTTTAAAACATAACATTTACAATACAAATAATATGTTGCTTTTTTCCAGGTGGTGTGAAAAAAATACAAGATCTAGTTCTATTAAGCATTTGTAAACAGCAACATCCTAGGAGAGAGGTATATTTAAGTTTCTCCCCTTTATTGCTATTTCCATGGAGCTCAATGTTTTCTTCAAATCATTATGATTATTACACTCAGCCTCAGCATTTGACACCTGCTGTTTAAAACTTACCAACAAATGTTTCAGAATATAGACATTAAAGAGAATAGGAGAAAAATAGTAAAATGTAATAACTTAGTTTCTTATAAATGCTTTTTACTAGTAAACAAACCAACAAAAATCAAAATGTAGACGTTGATAATATTAAATTTAAAAGCTTTGTAGCCAAGGGCACACAGCACTCCCTAACAGAAATGCCAGAGGATTTAATTTACTCTTTTCTTTTCAGCAGATCAATATACATTTTGTACATTTTGAGGATTAATATGCAAATGCAAATTCACGTCTTTATATTTCATAATATAATTTCACATTGCTTAATATAAATCTGAATAACATCATTTGATTAATAGAGGACTACTGTAGAGTAGAAGGAGCCATTTAGGCCATCAAATCTAATTCCTTGTTGAGGGCACTAATCCAGATTAAAACCTCCCTGATCGATGGTCACCTCCCATTTTCTTGAATGCATCCAGTAAAAGGGAGTTCACCAGTTCCCCCCCTAATTGGTTCCACAACTGAACTGTTTACGGGCTTCCTGTAGTTTATAACTATTATTCTGTGCCTGTTAGGCACAAGAAACCAGGAGCTGGGATAGAGTTCAAAAGCACTACGAGTTGATTTCATGCTACTATCAGAATCCGATCTACTAATGGTCAAAGCAAAGTGGTGCTAGATAAGAGTCAATGGAATTCATGGGGGTGGGCGATGGACTTAGGACTCTTGTGGGAGCATAGTGTCTCCAATCTGATGATATCTTTAATCCCATCCTCAGGCTCAGCTTGGTCATCTTCTACAGTGCCTGAGATGGCTTGACCTTCTTTTATGGGACATCCTTCCAGCTATTTGAAATGTACTAATTGCACTCAATCATCTTAAGGCTAAACATATATACATTATGTCCCTACTTCTCAGTCTCTCCTTATAAGACTTCTTGGTTACTCCTGTCTGCAGGTATTTCCATTTCTAGAATTCTTAAAATCTGATGCTCAGAATAGAACACAATATTCAAAGCTAGATCTGTACAACATAGAATAAAGAGGAGCTATTTTTTCATGAATGAAGGCAAATCTATATGTCCAAGAATAATGATGCAAGATCAAATCTGGGTCAGCCACCGGGACCAGAGATTTACTCTTCCAAGCTTTGAGACTCATACTGGAGCCCATCTTCAGAGAATTTCTCTCTACTGGAAAATGTGCTTTGGGCTATTCTATGAGTCATACTGTGGTGTCTTCCTATTGGCTGATTGATGCGTTGATGGCCTATGATTGGCTGCTGCTGATCATCCTCTTCTTCTTTTCTTCCACCTTTCCCAGCATTAGAACCTTTTCCAGGTCTTTGCATAATGTGTCCAAAGTAGGATAATATGGAGCTGGTCATTTGTGTACATTACAAAAAATGCATTAACACTATCAAAATACGTAAGGAAAGAGGGATGTAACAAGAAAGAGAGCCATAGTTCTGTTTCTTTTTTCTCATTTCCAAAATTTAAAATAAAGTGTAAATACTAATTTTTCTTAATAGTTCCTTTGATTTGGAAACCAGAGTTCTACTAATGAGAGTTTTACTAATGCAGATTAAAACTGCATTTGCAGAATCTTATCATTTGTCGCACAAATGCTCATGCATCATTTAAGAAGTCACATGATGGTTGCCATGGTGGCGGAGTGGTTAGAATGCAAAATGCAGAATGCTCACTGCCAGGAGTTTGATTCTGACCAGCTCAAGGTTGACTCAGCCTTCCAGCCTTCTGAGGTTGGTAAAATGAGGACCCAAATTGTTGGGGACAATATGCTGAGTCTGTAAACTGTTTAGAGAGGACTGTAAAGCACTGTGAAGCAGTTGCTCTTTGGAACAACCTCCCTCCTGAGATTCAGAGGTCCCACCTATTAGCCTTCCAAAGGGCAATAAAGATCTGGCTTTTCATCCTAGTTCTTCACCCTGCCTTAGAATAGAAGTGACCCCAGTAAATATAAATGTAGACTTGGTGGCATGTTATAGTGCTGTGATGGGATATCATGCTTTAGTGTGGTTACATTCATTTTACGTTTATAGAATGTTGTTGGGAGGCACCTAGGATTCTCTTGCATAAGATAGGCAGCCATGAACATTTTCTAAATAAATAGGTAATCCCACATTCTTTGTCCCATTGAGGCCATAACCCTATGATAAGACATGAAGTCTTCCCATGATTTTTCCTGGTGAGTGTTATTGAGAAGTATGTTGCCCTGGTGGTGCAGTGGTTAGAATGCAGTACTGCAGGTTACTTCTGCTGACTGCCAGCTGTCAGAAGTTTGGCAGTTGAGTCTCACCGGCTCAAGGTTGACTTAGATTTCCATTCTCCTGAGGTTGGTAAAATGAGGACCCAGATTGTTGGGGGCAATATGCTGACTCTGTAAACTGCTTAGAGAGGGCTGTAAAGCACTATGAAGTGGTATATAAGTCTAAGTGCTATTGCTTTTGATCCCAAAGCCATTCAATTTAAGCTTTTATGGTACCAAAATAAATTTCTCCCTTAGTCTAAAGCAATTTTGGGTGGGGGATGGAGAGAGATGTTGTTATATATCCCTCTCTTCTTGATTGCAAACAAGAAACGTTAATGAGCCTAATGCATCTTACATTTTAAACATAAGTTTAAAAAAACCTTCTTCAGAAATGTTTGTTTGATAAATTACTCTACATTATTTGATAATAAAATTAAAAGCAATTTCACTGAAAATGAAATTTGACTTCCTTTTTTATTTAGAGGTGACAAATCAAGCCATACCATCCACTTAAATACGTTTTAAGTGTTTTAAGTGGCTTTATAGTTCAAAGCATGTGCTGTTCTTCTCCTCCTTGCTATATCCACTTAAAATATTTCTTTTGTCCTTATTTACAACTAGATGATGTATTGCTGGTAGTGTAATACTAACTCTGCAAAGTTTTATGATAGATGCTACATTATCTGAAGCAAAGCCATAAAATGTATTGTTCTGATAATGACTTGTTAAGACACTGTGCCATTCTTGTAAAAATGACTGTTTTCAGCACTAGTCAAAGCCTCTCCCCCCATCCACCCTCCTGCTCTGCAACTCATTTACAAACATACTTAAACCTCATACTGTAGGGATGATATATTCTTAGGTGACATTATATACCAGAGAGGAAATAAATTCTGGGGAAGAGATGGAATTAAAAGGTTCAGGCTTTTCTATTCTCCTATAAAAATATAATTCTCAAAAGCTGAACGTAGTCATCTACATTTTAAATTCAGCTTGAATTATTTGTTAGCCTAACACCGGGAAAGAACAGCCATTTTTAATGTGGCTTCAATTACTTATTACTAAATCTGGACAGAACATATCTCTCTCTAGAATATGAGGAAGAGAGGGAGGGAAGGGGGGAGGAAGAGGCAAGGGAATGATTGGATTGGGAAATAGATGGATGAGGTGGAAATGAATGAGAATTTTCTTTGAGATAGGATTTTTTTAAAATAATTTATTTGTTTGTTTGTTTGTTTAACATGCCACCCATCTCACTATCCCAAGCAATCTACATCAGCATTTACTAACACAGAACAGAAATTAAGCATAGGAGAAGGTGAAAGGGGCAGATATATTCATTAGGCAGAGCAATTTAAATGCTCTTGGAATTTTATGAGAATCCTTGCATTTCTTTTTCATCTTGGCTTTTTACCTGCAAATGGATGCATCTATTACATGAGTATGAATATCAGAATATACACACACATTTAATAATATTTGCAAACTTCTTCAAGTTGATATTTTATCTTTTTTAATCAATCTGGAGAAAAAAAAGGAAAACTGATTTATTTATTTACCACTAGCCAAGGAGGAAACGATTCTTCCTATGGCTCGTAGTTTTCTCTATACCTCAGTAGGCTACTATTGGTAGACAATTCTATCATGGATTCTATTAGCAGTGATTTGCTGCTGTGATGAACATGAACTTGAATTAAGCTCAGCTTATATTTGACTTTCCGGGGGGGGGGGGAAATTGGATGTATTTACTTTCTAAACTTTATATGGTTACAAGAGGTTGTTTGTATCAGTGCATAAATTTAGCTTGATATCATAATTAAACTGAATCTAATCAAAGCATTTGCCTAGTCAAAGTGAGTCACAAAAACATAAGTGCCAGCACTATCATTCTACTGAAAAATTATTTAGTTTGGTAATTTAAAAGCACTTAAGGATTTTTATAGTTATCTGCCAAAAAGTAATTGACTAGAAAAAGTAAAATAGTGGAGATGTCAGTATCATATTTTGAAAAAAACAACAATAAATTTGGATGGGTCATGTGCTACAGTAGATAGAAGGTCACAAAACATTCAAAATTCTTGGCTTTGTTAATTAAAGAATAGCAAAATATTCCATTAACTACATTAGAACATAAGTAGGTACCCTGGTCCTATAAAACAATATTTAACTACAGTTTTCATACTGTTTTATAAATATCTATGCTGGCTGAGGTTAATAGAATATGTAGTCCAAAAACAAAATTTGGGGGGGAGGGGCAAATTATCCAAACCTGCAAATAACATTGCACATACAAGACTGCCCTAACTAGAAATACCTTGGCCTTTTCTTCACCATTGTCCATCCAGAACCCTTGTACTTCTATATCTATGATACCTTTTGCCAGGCTAAATAGACAAATAATACAACCATCATTATTCACCTGAAAAAGCCCCAGTCTATAGAGCTATAGGCAGGGTAGGATTATGCATTTAAGTAGCCCATTCAGATTTTTCACGAATATACATAGTTCATCTGCAAAACATTCTATGACACCTCCAAGACTGAAAAGTGTTCTAGTAAAAAACAAAATAAAATTGTCAGAAATGCCAGCCAGAAAGCCCATAGCATTTATTCACACCACCACATTCTACAAAAAAACAAGGCATGGTATCTTTACCAGTTTTCCAAAGGTAATCAAAATAAAAATTGGACCACTAATTGTGCTCAGAAAGATTTTTTTTTTCTTGGACTTGATTTCACATATCTGTGTTCAGGTAGTATAACCTCTTGCATTTTGATGTCAAATCACATGTAAATGCATGTGTAATTTTTAGCCATTCAGATTATGCAATCTGGTACAGCATCTTTAAAATTATCTACTATTTACCATTTGAATTCTTTAAAGAATCCCAATCTCAAAAGGATGCATTTTGATACCTTTGGCAGTAAAAGATAACAGATATAAGATATTTGTCTTTTTGCTGATTTACCACATCAGTAAAATAAATAAAATAAATGGGTCATGGGAAAAATATGATAAATCAACTTGAAATACTCAGTAGGAATTTAACCTGCTGCTACACTAATGCTTAGCTTCCCTGTGAGAGGAGGCTTCCAGCTAAAATAAGATATTTCAGCAAACTTTGTTCCAGCAAAGATCATAGAAATAAACCATTTCTGTTAGGCTCTAGTAGTTCTGACAGGATTCAGCCAATCTTTAAGGATATCTTTCAGATAAATAAGCTTGTCATGCTAAACCCTTATCTTTTTTTTCAGGCTGTATGTGAATATTTACTGGACTTTTTCAACATCTTAACATTGAGGGCTGGGGATGGGAAAGAGGGAGTACAGAATGCTAATAGAAAAGGCTAAGGTCTTATTGTACTGATTTTTGAGAGAGTAGAGGGTACTCAGCACTTTGCAGGAATCTCTTTGAAACTCTAAAGATCAAGCCTTTATGCAGCACAGGCAAAATTATGCAGTGATTGCTCTTGAAGTTAAATGCTAATGAACTGGAGAAAGTTCAGAGATTCAGAGTTCTGTTTGCCTTGCTTCCAAAGAACCACTGTAGTTTACTGGAGAAAGATTTAGCAAATAATCATTTCTGAGATTGTGTTTCAGCTTGATCTTTTCCATACCCTACTGAGTTTCCTGATTTTCCCAGTCTGCTCTACTCACAGCTTTTTAATCTTAATTCAAACTGGTAGAGCAGATTTTGTCAAACATAAGGTGAACCTCCATATATGCAGTCAGGGAATGAAGGAAGTTGCCCTTATAGCTATCCAAACTCTTGTACCATGAGAAAACCAGAGCTACTGGTAGTACATCCTTAACAGATGGCTTTTTGGCCTTTACTTCATGGTCTCCAGGGGTAAGAAATCTCAGTCTCTCTTGTTATCTTCTCTTGGATATCAAATTGCCATGACAATTAAGAGTATTCTCTGAGTGTTCACTTGAAATCTGTCTTCTTCTATCTGATCCTCTGCTCTCAGAGGCATTGGGAAAGCAACAGCATCTTTGTCTTTCTATACTGTATGTTTTCTTCTGCTTCTGTTTTTTGGTTTTGGGGTTCATTGTTTTTGTTTTATTTATTATTAATTTTATATGCTGCCCAATAAAAAGGCAACATTTTTATTGTTGGATTAAAAGTTGAGCAGAGTTTGGTTTTAAGGACAGCTTAATCAATAAAAACAAATATTCTCCTGTTATTTCAAATTATTTCCCTCCTGAACCTCTCTTTTACATGCCTGAAAGTGGCTATTATTTAGAGAAATAAGAAAATCACTTATCAAGTAAAATATCTACTTTGGGGGATCAAAATTATGATGGAAACTCATTATTATATTTCTAGAAGAATTAAAAAAATTGGGCTTTAGAACCTCCAAAGTTGTATTGTTTGCATTATTAATAGCATAATCAGTGCTTTGTTATCATGATTCTATATGATGGCATAGATACTGTATATAAATTATATTAATTTATATAAATTAATCTCATAAGTAATAGCCACTTTTAAACATGTAAATTAGAGTCACAAACACCCTTGTAAATGTTCCCATCACTGCATCTTTCAAAGTCATTGTCACTTCATTTCCTTTTAGTAACTTGAACTTTCCAATACGCCCAGCACCTGTCCCTTTAATATAGCACACAGGGTTCTTTCCTCAATATTATACATTATCCTCATTAGCACATATCAGTCAAAAGCACTGTTAATTAAACTGGCAAGATGATTACACGCGCCTCCATGTGCCTCCTCAGAGCATCCATTTGCCAAGATATATATATATATATATATATATATATA
>NW_015386230.1:885152-900221 GCF_001527695.2 Protobothrops mucrosquamatus
AACT
Source organism: Protobothrops mucrosquamatus (assembly GCF_001527695.2). Classification (NCBI taxonomy): domain Eukaryota; kingdom Metazoa; phylum Chordata; class Lepidosauria; order Squamata; family Viperidae; genus Protobothrops; species Protobothrops mucrosquamatus. The sequence goes on from NW_015386230.1 coordinate 885,157, forward strand.
TTCCAATACGCCCAGCACCTGTCCCTTTAATATAGCACACAGGGTTCTTTCCTCAATATTATACATTATCCTCATTAGCACATATCAGTCAAAAGCACTGTTAATTAAACTGGCAAGATGATTACACGCGCCTCCATGTGCCTCCTCAGAGCATCCATTTGCCAAGATATATATATATATATATATATATATATATATATATATGTACATTCTCCCTTATCTGAAATGGGAGGAGGAAACGGCCTTAAGTAAATCTGATTTTCTTATATATTCCCTAAATACTTTCCAAGTACACTGTTTTCGTTGAGGTAGTAAAAAATCCTACGTATCATTACCACTTGGCCCAAATAAGTAAATGCAGCATTGACACCAATCTGTAAAACTAACACATGCATATTTGATCTAGACAAACACTGCCTAGAAGATGACATTTCTTTTTATACTCCCTTACAGACACAACATTTAAATTAGAACATGCCACCCTTTGACTGTGTACTAATGAGTATCTTGTAAATAATTGATTACAGCTGGGTGAAACCCTATGCTTTTGCACTTCTCCAAATGTCCATGGTAGTAATCAAAATCAAAATCTTTCCCAAATTTCCTTCAAATATATTCTGTTTTTGATAGGAAATCTGAGCCCACCTTTGCCTTGTTGATTTTTCATAACTTTGCCTTATTTTCTTATAAAGTTTTATTATTTTATCTGGCAAGCATTGGCAATCTTGTGTTTCAAAAACTAAAGGCAGAGACAAATGATTTGCTTATTTTAAGCAAGCACAATATCTGAACCTTTTATATGAACATATTGTAAGATAATTCTAAAGATCATCCAAGAGATTATAACAGGTATCTCCCATAGCATAGTTTTCTCATATATTTCTGTCCACAAAAATCTGAATTTTTAGTTCCGATTTCACCATCTTTCTCCACAGTTTTTAAAAATATATCCCTTTTTCAATAAATGCTAGGAAAATTATTTATTCAGAAATATATATTCAATCTGAAATACTATTTCCATTATTCCAGACAGTCTGAATGAATTCACCCCACTTAATTTACCAGACCATATTTTAGGAAACATTGGATGCTGCAATCAAAATCTGATCACCATTTTATAAATTAGTAACCTGCTTTATGCATCCATAAAATTCCATCCTTCATTTAATATGCATTCAATTCTAATGCATTAGTTGGTTAAATTGATTAAAATTGTATTTGATGGGAAAAAACCTCAAGCATTTTCTATCCATTTATGAAGAAATTTGTATCTGTGGATTAGTTATTATTTTAAAATGAGCCACTTCTCAACACTCCTTATGAGCTTCAATAAGCTAAGAAATTGCAATTTTGTAAAAATTACATAGAGTCTTATATGAGCTGACCTTGTTTGTCTTGTTGCCCAATTCAAGATGTTGATTATCACCTTTAAAGCTTTTATGGCATGACTCCGGGCTATCTGGGGAAACCTCTCAGTCCAATAGGATTGGCCCGCCCTACTCACAGAAGGGGCATGCTGCAGACCACATCAAAGAATTCTGGCTGACAGCATCCAGGAGAAGATCCTTTTCTGCCATGTTACCAATCTCTGGAATATCGTACCCTTCAAGTTGAGATCTGCCCCCACTCTCTTTGCCTTCCCAAAGGCCCTCAAAACCTGATTATGGGACCCCGATTGGAGCATTCCATATTGGAGGTGCTTAGAAGATTAAAGAGAAAAGTCCATCTTCACTCTGTTGCATACTGGCTCCTATTCTAGCTTATTTTTGTTTATTTTAATATTTAGCATTTTAATGTTTTATATCATTTTTATCATGTTGTAAGCCACCCAGTGTTGCTTGATAGCAATATGAGCAGCATACAATTTTAATAAAAAATAATAAAGGAAAAAAAATAAGTAGGGACTTTTGGATATGTGTTATAAAGAAGTAGCAACTGATGTCTAGAGGCACAGGAATAGGTGTAAAAGAATAAAATTTAAATACCCTACATTATTTTCAAACATTTTTTTAGCATGAACACCAAAATGTAGCAGAAAAATCTCTATAGTAATAGAACACTTCACGATTGACCAATCTGTATACCTAAGTGGTGTTCCCTGGTCTGCAGATTGAGAAATCCCATGGATCCGTTGATCAGTTTTCCCAATATGATATATCATGTTTACATTTTTCTCACACAAGCATGTAAAAGTTTATGCAAGTCTATGCCCTCTTTGCTCTTTCAGGGTATAATTTTAGTTTGAATGGGAATCACGTTTCTTCTCTCAAACCAGGTTCCTTACCGTGCTATCCCGAGAAACTTTGCTGCTTGAAGCTGAGCAGCAAATTGCATCCTTTCTTACCTCCTCACCCAACTCAAGATGCAAAGTAGTCTTTTGGAACCAGAAGAATACCCCCTCCAGGCCAATGATTAGAAAATCAAAATAATAATAATACAATTATAGCAGCTGAATATTTCAGAGAAATTGTTCCTTTGAAGACTAGACCTCACCCCTGCTGAATGATATTTATAGAAGTCAGGTTAAGCATTGTGGGGTGTGTTTTTTTGTCATAAACAAAAATGCACAAAGACTTTGAATCAGTGGATACGCAAGCCAAATACCTTTGAGAATTGAAACAGTGCTATTTCAATCCAGCAGGGGAGCAGCTTCATCTTGTTCAATAATAGCAACTTTTGCATGTGCCCAGAATTTGAAATTTATAAGATTGTCTCCCCCTACCTCCGCTTTTGGTGAAAATACAGCAATATAGTTCATTAAGGGGGATCACCTGTGATTCACGTTCCCCCTAAAAGTTAGGGCTCAAGAATTGGATGGCCTGGGGAACCAGAAGTTGCCCAGTTAAACTAGCCTAAAAATGTCTTCATGTATAGTGTAGGATATAAATCTTAACAGCTCTGACCTGAGGTCCTCGTGTTCACAATTTAACTCTGTGTTAATGTTCCACAGTACCAGAATTGGTGGGCATGGAATGTTGCAACTACATCAGATGGTTGAAGAAGAAAAAATGGCTTTGGAAAAGTATCTGAAGGACAATGATGAAGATGCACTGAAGTTAGTATATCAGGAAGGCTTATTGACTACTGGAGAGACCAAACTGGCCTACAAGAAAGACTAAATGAAGAACAGAATGGACGTATGGGAAGACAAAGCACTACATAGCCAGTACATTAAAAAAATAGCTGGGAAAGCAGATAATATCAAGAGCAGAAAAGTTGAAGAAAGAGACTGAGGGACTAATTCTGGCTGCACAAGACCAAGCCTTAAGGACAAATGCATGCAAAGTTAAAACTGAGAAGACAGAAACAGACAGTAAGTGCCGCCTATGCAAAGAAGCTTAAGAAACAGTGGACCACCTGGTAAGCTGATGCAAGAAGATCACACAGACTGACTACAAGCAGCGGCATGACAAAGTAGCAACAACGGTGGATTGGAAGATCTGCAAGAAATATCATTTGCCTGCAAGCAAGAACTGGTAGGACCATAAAATAGAGAAAATCATAGAAAATGAAAATGTTAAATTGCTCTGGTACTTTAGAATTCAAACAGACAAGCACTTGCCACATAACATATTGGACTTAACAATTGTCAATAAGAAAGACAAAAAAGTCTGGATAGTGGACGTGCCTGGAGACAGCAGAATAGAAGAGAAAGAACTGGACATGATAACAAAATACAAAGACCTACAAATAGAAATAGAATGACTGTGGCAGAGGCAAGCAAGGGTAGTACGAATAGTAATAGGTGCGTTGAGTGCAATCCCAAAACAACTGGAGCACCACTTGGATACCATTGGCATTGACAAATTTGCCATCAGTCAATTGCAAAAGGCAGCCTTACTAGGAACAGCTTCCATCCTGCGATGATATCTGTAATACTGTCAATTCAAACATCCATATCTGCCTATCCCAGGTCCTTGGTAAGGACTCAATAGGTAGACAAAAATGCCAAATCCAGTCTGAACATATGGCTGACTGTGCAATGATTAATAATAATAATAATAATAATAATAATAATAATAATAATAATAATAATAATAATAATAATAATAATAATAATAATAATAATAATAATAATAATAGAGTTGGAAGGGATCTTGGAGGTCTTCTAGTCCAACCTCCTGCTCAGGCAGGAAGCCCTATACCATTTCAAACAAATGGTATCTGAGATAAGCCAGCTCACTCTATCTAAAGATGTGACCATTCCAATCAATTTCTATCAGTGTTTGGAATAAGATGTCATACTAATTACAGCAGTTAAAGTTTCCCCTTTACTATTGCATCATATATTATCAAATTTCTGTCACTGCTTCATTTTTGCCTGTTGATCAATGTTAGGTATAAGAAGCCTTCCAAGTAACTGTCTGCCTGCCATAGGTGAAGATTTCAGAGTGATTTTAGAGTCAGGTAGCACCAAAATAGAACTAAACAAACTGATTAAATAAAGTGTTTCTATTGCCTTTATACATAGTTCTTAGAGTTATAATACAGAAGACAAGTCCAGGTTGCTTTGGATCTTTATCCTCTTTGCTTTCTTCCTTTTCCACTCATTCCAATTCCATCTCATACATATTACTGAGAAAGTACTGAAGACGATAGTTGGGAGGGGGAAGGAAGAAAGGAAGAAAGCAGCATCCAGGTTAATAAAGGAGCGAGGTTCCAGGAAAAGGGAGGAAGTATTAGAAGATGGAAATAAGGAAATAATAGCTGATACACAGAAGGAAGGAAGAAATAGAATGGAAAAATAGATTTCAGGAAACAGCAGATGTGTGGGCTTCAGAACAGAGAATGATAGAGGAAGATCTTTATATAGCAATATGAATATCCTGCCAAACCTTCAATAAATGTCCCACAGTAAATTATAATCATACTAAACTTTTTTAAAAAATAATTAGAAAAATCTTGCCATGTTAGCACAATATGGACAGCTCTAAAAAGTAAACTTAATCATTGACAATAGCAGGCACTAAATTGGATTAAGTTTACCACACATCTCTTCTTGCCATCCCATTAAAAAACTAAAACTGAACAAAAATGTACTTGCCCTGCTTCTATACCTATAAAAGAAATGTTAACAGCATGCAAAACATCATCATCCCTGCTCTTCATGATGATCTTAAAGCCCCACTCATTGTGGCTGGTTGACAAACAATGAATCTTAGAAGTTTTTTAGAAGTTACTAAAACAAAAGTCCACTGAATACTGAAAACATATTTATAAATCTCAAGTATATAATGGAAAAGAGCACAAGTTTTGACATGTCCCCTTATTCTCCCACGAAATCTTCTATAAAGAGATACCAGTATGAGCAGAAAATCTTAATTCTTCTGAATCATATTACAGACAAATAAAAGGAGTGAGAAGCAAAGACTGAAGAAAATCCATCTGTTATTATGAAGTTTTATTGTCTGACTGTTATTGGTATTTTCTACAAGCATTTTGATGATCTAATCGACACCGAGTTCTTGGACAACAGAATAAATAGATACATGAATGGTAATTGTCTCCATGATTGCTACTTGTATCCATAAATGTAAATAGAGCCAGTTTTGTATAGTGGTTAAAGTACCAGGCTAGAAAGCAGGACACCATGAGTTCAAGTTCTGTTTTAGGCTTGAAAGCTAAATGGGTGAATTTGGGCCGGTCACTCTTTCACCCAACCCACCTCACAGGGTTGTTATTGTGGGAAAAATAGGAGGAAGATTTGTTGAATATGTTCATTGCCATGAGTTATTTGTAAAAATAATAAAGGTGTGAAATAAATAAATAAATAAATAAATGAATAAATGAATGAATGAATGAATAAATAAATAAATAAATAAATAAATAAATAAATAAATAAATAAATAAATAAATATCTGTTGCTGGAATTGCATCATGGCACCTGAGTTTGTGGCTACTAAGAAAAATGTTGAGGATAGATGAGGGAGTGGACCTCACTCACTGTCCTTATCCCTATTTCTTATCTGGCTAATGTTTTGTTCAATCAGTTTCTATTTAATAGACATAAAGAATTGCCCCCCCTCCCTTCTCGGCATGCTTTCCTCTCTTCCAGACAGAGTTTAGACAGAAATGAGGCTTTTTATTATTTGTTTGTTTGTTTATCTGTTTATTTATAAAACTACTTTTACTTCATATATAATGAATGTATCTCAGTATTCATTGACAGCAGTGCTAAACCCGTATTCTGCATCCCAGACAACTGTAATATGAACTTGTTTCTTCATAAGTTCTTAATCTTTCAGCACTGTACTTATGTTCAGCAGCAATTCCTCTCTCAAGAATTCCTGCTGAATTCAAATCTTCATCATCTGTATTGTCCTTGGTTCTCTCTTCTGAATATACTTTTTTTTTCCTTTGCAAAAATGGAATTGGGTCTCAGATGGCTGGTTTTGGTGTATCAATTTATATTTTTATGAATTCTCCCTTTCCTCCTAAAACAGGGGTGTTGAACTGGTGGCCCGCTGGCCGGATGCATTATGCACAGGCCACACCCACCCCGGTTCCGCAAAGTCAGAAAACATCACGATACATCATGTGATGCGATCGAGTTTGACACCCATGTCCTAATGCTTGGGTTTTTGTTAATATTGCTGGTTCCTCATTCTTCCTCCCTATATAGATATTTCATCCTGCATGAAAGGATTCTTACATAGAAAGCAAATTTAATATTACAGTAGTGGATCCTTAGGTAGGATTAGTACACAGCTTGTGTATTTATTATTTAAGATATTTACTTAATATAATGATTGTTTCTGTTTTAAACATAAAGAGGTACTGCTTCTTTTCTGGCAAAGTAGTATGTGGAGCCAAAAATGCAGTGCAAAATAATTAAGAAGATAAGATAGTTGTGAATAGCTGAAGTATTTAAAAAGTGTTAGGCAGCTTTAAGTTTATGCCTATGGGACTGAATTGCAAAAGTTTTCAGATTATTGCAAGCCAAAAAGATGAGATATTTATAAGATATAAAAGTTCCATTATAAAAAGTGGGTGAATGTTTTGAAGAATTCCTCACATGCCTTCATGAGGCATCTTGCTGAGTCTTCAATTAAAAAATTAAGCTGTAACAGGAGTAAGAAACTCAAAACTATAAAACAGTTTTTTTTAAAAGATATAGATTGTCCCCTAGACAGATTGTTCAAAACCATGAGATAGTAAAAATTATTCCTCAAACTTTACATATCATGGGTATCAAAACTCACTGAAAGAAGATATCAAGTATACAACAAGCAAAAAGCCAAACAAAAGAAGCCAGTCACAATGATTTTGCAGAGATGAAAAAAGCACTAAATGGCAAAAAAATAAGCTGTTTAGTCATTTAGCAAAAGACTCTAATCAAGAGCAGCCAAATCAAATGAAAAGAATAAGTATGCAACCAAATGTAATTAACATGAAGAACAGAAAGTGGAGAATTTACTAGTTTGGGAACCTGGGCTCAGCCACACAAACAGTGCACATTCCATTTTCCATTAAATTAATGCTGTGCTTTAAAGTTTCTTTTGCATTTGTTTTTCAATTTTCCTTCAGACTGATAGAAAGGAAATTACCTTTTTTCCTCAAAGGAAAAGAAAATGCCAGTGAAATTATTTTGAGTAGGAAGTGGGTTTCTTTTGTTTACCTTTTAGAAGGTAACTAAATTATCTGCGTGAGTCTTACCTTCCATGGTCAAATCATCTTCCCAGTGCTCTGTATCCTCCATAGCTTTTCACATTGCAGTTGTGAAGAGACACTCCAATAGAATTCCAGCCATAATGATTTTTTATGATCAAGAAGTGGAGACCATCAGGGAGGATGAGCAGTGTGTAACAAAATATAAATAACAATAAAACCATATTAAAAGAAATTGTAAAACACCCGAGAATAAGGTAGAAAAACAAAGACATTTTTTTTCTCAGAGAAAGAAAACAAAAACAAAAGCTTTGCTGCAGCATTCTTATCTCAATCATCTTTCAAACCATCTTCAAAAGCAACTATGCAGACCATGCTGCAATAATTTAAGGAGGGCATAACTAAATCATGCATCTTTAAGAAGGATCTGATAGCATTCTGATAGCATGAATTTACACGGTGAGATGAGCAAAGAGCCATGGTGATGCAGTAGTTAGAATGCAGTATTGTAGGCTAATTCTGCCAACTGCTAGGAGTTCAATCCTGAACGGTTCAAGGTTGACTCAGCCTTCCATCCTTCCGAGGCTGGTAAAATGAAGGCCCAGATTATTGGGGGCAATGTGCTGATTCTGCAAACCACTTAGAGAGGGCTGTAAAGCACTGTGAAGCAGTATATAAGTCTAAGTGCTATTGCTAAATATACAGCTCTAACCACCAAAATATTGCTAAATGTGTTGTTGTCATTGTGTCCCTTCAATCCCCTAAAAATGTATTCTTCTGATAAGAACTAAGAATTGATGTACTGGATAAAACTAAAGGCATACTTACTACAGCAGTTTATTTTCCACGGTGAACAGTCAGAGACCTTGTGGAAATTTACATAAAGACCATTTATGAATACCATGTTCTCCCAGACTTTGCTTCATTTCCTTATTATAATTAAATCTACTTTATTGGTTTGCCACTTTTTTTTCCTTCTCTTCCCTCCCCCCCGAATTGTTTTATATAGTATTAAAAAGTGATGTAGAAATGCAGTCTAAAATTATAAAGACATACATGTCTTAACAGGAAAGTAACAATAGGTAAGGATCCTACATAAGAATTCTAATATCAGGAGGATCTTGCAGTGCCTGGCAGGTTTATGGCTGTGATATTACATTTTTGCTTCTTTCCAAGATACAAACTTGGCAAAAAAAGAAACAGAACATTTTAAATGTTTGTTTAAAACTACTGTACATATCAGTATTGTGTCTTCGGATTATGCAGTGAAAGAAGTACAGAAAAGGGTTAGGCATGTGTGACAATTTTATAAACATCCAGAAAAAAATTGTGATGTAAAATTTATACAAAACAACATTTTTCCTAGTCACTGCATGGGCAGATGTACGAACAACAAATAGAAAAGAAATGAAGATGAATTGAAGATCTAAAGCAGAGGTTTCCAACCTGTTGGGCACTAGGGACTGGTTCTGAGGAGAGAGGTTTTTCTGCAGACCGGAGGGGGCATGGTTTTATGTACTGCCTGCATCCTGTGGATGGGGCTTTGCTTGTTTGCGTGGACCGATTTCTGGCATGCCGCAGCCCAGTGCCAGTCCATGGACCAGGGGTTGGGGACCCCTGATCTAAAGAACCATGTCAAATATACTAAAATGTATAAACAGGCCACAATTTCAAATTTCAAAACGTCATCAACAAGTATACTCCATAATAAAATGGGATGGATTAGCATTTCTTCAAACACTGAGCTCATTTCACAAGAAAGTAAGTTAATGTCCAGAATGTGAGAATTAATAAAGTTATGTTGACTTTTCCTATAGAATACACTTGCTTCTACAGTATAGGCACCTGATCTGACCTTGCATACTTTAGATTTTAGCACTCCACCAATGATAAACAATATTTGATTTGAGAAAAAGTGAAACTATCACAAATGACATTATGGCATATACAAATTAAGTTCCATATGTTATCATACTTTGAAAGCCATATTGAGCAAGACCTATACAAACAAATGACTGAATCTAAGTTCCATCAGGTTCTGTTGGAACAGCCTTTTAATGAAACTGTGAGATGGCTCCATAGGTGAGCAAATACAGGCTGCCAACTTTGCTCAGCTACTCAATTACTCTGGATTCTGGTCATTCTTTAACTGTTATTAAGGCTGAAGTAGCTTTATCTCACAACATGCTGATAATAACATATGGTTACACTAATTCACACAGTTGGTCCATCCTTGTGGTTTTCTGTTTGCAATCATTCCCTGAGAATGACATTAAAAAATTCACAATGAAATGGACATGACCATCCAGTAACGTAAGAGCAGTACATCACTTGCTTAGTTAATATTGAAGTACCGTAAAATCTTAGTTTGCAGAGGTGTAATTTAAAAGTAGTTCCTCAGTGAATGCAGAAAATCATTTGAGTTCTGTTAAATCATGTAAATCTATCTTCCTGGGCAATTAGAAGAAATAACAAATGTTCTTACATTTTGCTGAAACTTTGGTCTTGAAAGACAAATATGTTACCAATAACCAGAATAATTTTACCTCTTTTGAACCTGTTCTCTAATTCCACCTAGCTAGACATCTTCCATATCCCTGGGAAATCATGCTGGAACTAGTTCAATCTGTTCATGTGGTCTAGAAATTTAAAACTGTTGTCATTTTTTTCCTCCAGACCTTGAACACCAGGGCTTAATTCTCTTCTACTCCCAATTAAAAATAATAGGTTGTGTGATATCATCACTTTGAATTAATTTCTACACCCCTCTGCAATTTAAGTGGCTGCACTACAGCTGGTACATTGCTTGAATTCATTCGTTTCTTACAAAACCTGCCAAGACTCAATCTTGCACAATTATCTGCAATAAAGATTGAGGCACCTATAGAAACAGATTATTCCCAATGTAGGAAAGCAGCCAATTTTACTGTACAGTGACTAATACCGTTGGATCATTAATATATTTTTCACTCAGTATATCCATAACTATAACTAAATTTGCACATTAAATTACATTGGGCTGCTCCAGAAAGCAGCCTTGCAGTTTTCATGACAGACAGAAATAAAAGGCAATGAAATTATGCTGATTTTTAAACATAATTTTCCAGTAGTTTAAGAAGAATAAGTTTTTCATTTTAAAAAGCCAGCAGGATCAGCAGGCAACTAAGTTCTGTTTTAGTTGAAAATCAGTGGGAGGGAAATATAAAGCCATATTTTTTTCTTAAATAGAACTGGATCAGCAGCAAAGCTAACAAGTTGTAATCAGCCCTGATTTTCTCCCCCAAATGTACTATACCAATGAGATACTAAAACGCACACACCACTATACAACATGACAATTGCAGAGCAAATTATCTTCATCTGTTATTATTGGATAGGGATTTTTTTTTAAATGCTGTGGCCCTAATCCAACTGTGTAAAGCCAGAAATCAGGCAATAGACCATAGGAGAGGGGAAAGAACAGACAGAAGCAAAGGAAATTAAATCTAGTCTTTGCATTCTCACCCAAATAGTTGTCAAATGCCAAAAAATGCTATTTGTGCAATACTTCAAGGTTGACTCGGCCTTTCATCCTTCTGAAGTTGATAAAATGAGGGCCCAGATTGTTAGGGACAATATGTTGACAGTGTAAACTGTTCAGAGTATTGTAAAGCACCTTGGAGTGGTATATACATCTAAGTACTATTGCTATTGCTATATCTGTAGTCTTGAGATCTAAAGAAGAAAGTCATATAATAGTGACTTCAGAAACATCCAGGTTTTGGGCAAAATCCAAGAGTCCACTGGATTTTCTATAGAATTGCTTTCTAAAGAATTGGATTTTAATAAGATCACAAAATCCCAAATTATCATATTGTGTTGTAGTTGCCAATATATATATATATATATTTCAAAATCTCTATTCCCTGACTTGTCATATCATTGATACAATGAGAATAATAGCAATAGCACTTAGCTATTGCAAATACATTGCCCCATTGTGTGTAACAGCACTCTTTGGGTGGTTTATAATGTAGGCATAATGCCCCCAATAATCTTGATCCTCATTTTACCAAACTTGGAAGGCTGAAAGGCTGAGTCAATCTTGAGCCCCATCAGGATCGAACTCCAAGCTGTGGGCAGAGTCAGCCTGCAATACCACATTCTAACAACTGCACCACCATGGCTCTGGAACTTTTAAATCCACAAAGCTTTCATGGCTCCATGTTCTTTCTAACATTGCCCCTTCTGATCTCAGGTGACAACAATAGACAATTCAAGAATGGAATAAGATAAACACACCATCAGCTCCTATAGATACATAAAATATTAGACTCTCTACCTTGGACCAGGCTTAAGTTTAGGAAACTAATTTAGGATAATACTAATTTAGGATAATACCACTGTCTTACGATCTACATAAAAAATGGCAATTAAAGTGGGTGACTTTTACTAACCATAACCAAATATATCACGCAAATCTGACAAAATCACTTTCAGGAATGCATTTGCCCTCAAAATAGGGACTCATCTGAATAGAATCAGGACAGGCCATGCCAGAACCAAGGCAAAGCTCTTTAAGTGGGGAATGGCTGAGAGCCCAGAATATGATTGTGGTACACTGGAACAAACAATAACACATATAGTCTAAGGATGTCTCCTCAGGAAATTTCAAGGCACCTGGGATGATCTCATCGTAGCCACACCAGAAGCCGTTAGATGGTTAGCTTCCTTAGATATCAAAATGTAACATTTATTCTATTGTGACTCTATAGGGCCCTATTATGATGATTTTATTATGGTTTTACCTTAATTTAATATTTTATTTTGTATATTGCATTGTCCATATACTTTATATACACAATATAATAGGAATTTGTATTAAGTACAGATGAAATTTCTGAATTTTATTGGAAACATTTTAGAACATTTCCAGTTTAGACACCTGAAATAAATTTCTTTTGTTTTACTACGTTCTTCATTTCTACCAACAATTCTCGAAATTGACTTTTAGCTTTTGAAGCTATGGATTTTCTTTACGTTGTTGTTGTGACATCTATGGAATTCAGACTTCTAGGGAATTAGCATTCTTTAAATGTTCAATAAAAACAGGTGCCAGTAACCTGCTGTTCTTCAATTTCATTCAATTTCAGTCCTGTCCCAAAAATAGGTCACCAAACTTCAGCAGCACCTTGCCAGTTTTCAGTAGCATGAGATTTTATATTTCTTAAAGAAACATTATCAGGACATTAAATATCTTCTAGATTTAAAACATTTTTCTTGCCATAAGATACTCCCATAGTCTCTCAACCCCCAAATGGTGAATTTGGCATTCTTGCCAATATCTGGGGACCACAGACATGTAAAATCATCCTTCTTCTGATGCCTGGAGGCCTTTTCTTTTTTAATGCAACTTCTATTTTGAATAAAACTGCTTATCCCTGAATCAGGCTCCATACTTTTTTCTAGAGCTTGTCCCCATTTTGTAAGATAGAACAGAAACCTATGATGATCTAATTTTAAAGTTTTAGTTTAAAATAAAGAGTAAGATAAAACAATGTACAGCTTTACAAAATTATACACAGAGTACTATAGTAAAAATAAAGAAATAGAGACTATGATTAAGATTATGTAAAATTGAATTCTGCGATATTTAGTACAGACCAAAAAGAATTTCTTCACAGCAGGCAGTTACGATATCAGTCACGTGATTGGTGCATTGGAACATCACTTTTCCTTTTAAACACACCAGAGGCTCCTGGCTACGGAACAGACTGTTTTCACATTTCTTACAGTCCAATAGTATTATTTGATTTCTTTAATGAATTAAACTAAAGTATAAATCCATTTTATTGAGCTGTAGTTGTTTTCAGTCTTGAAATTATTATCTAGATCGGTGTTTCTCAACCTTGACAATTTTAAGGCATGTGGACTTCAACTCCCAGAATTCCACAGCCAGCAATGCTGGCTGTGGAATTCTGGGAGTTGAAGTCCACATGCCTTAAAATTGTCAAGGTTGAGAAACACTGATAGATTATCCAGATCTGGATTGGGTGGGCAACTAGGAAATGTATGTTCATAATTAAAGTGAAAATGGCACTTTAATTTTCATTGAAATGTTCTCAAACTCAGTGCTAGGCTGCTATCTTTAGGGGTAAAAGGTAAAGGTATCCCTCCACCCACACATATTAGCTCCATACACTACCAAATCTGTGTGATGCCCTCCTCCCCTACAAACTGCTTAAAATGCCCTTGTAAGAAAACATTCACAGCATGATGACTTGGCCATGAATAGATGATAATAATGATGATAAAGTTGGAAGGGACCTCGGAGGTCATCTAGTCCAACCCCATGCTCAGGCAGGAAACCCTATACCATTTCGGACAAATGGCTGTCCAGTTCTTCTTAAAAACTTCCAGTGTTGGAGCATTCACCGCTTCTGGAGGCAGATTGTTCCACTGGTTAATTGTTCTAACTGTCAGGAAGTTTCTCCTTAGTTCTAGGTTGCTTCTCTCTTTGGTTAGCTTCCATGCAGAGGGAGGAATCAGGAAAGGCCCTGTGGTCCTGTAAATCATATATTCACTGGCCACAACTCAGAGAGAGTATGGTTAGTGTTGTGTCCTGAGCCTGCAAGATGCAGGCTCGGGAGGTTGCAAGAGTCCCGGGCAATTGCAGAAGCTGCCCGGGACCAGACTGAGTGGCGCCGGCCTTGTGCGCATGCGCAAGGCGGGAAAAGCCCGCCTCATGATTGGTTGAACTTGCCCGGGGATCAGAGGGTATAAATAGAGGCCTGCGTGCCTCTGCTCTGGTTGTTCGTAGAGTGGAGCAAACAATAAAGACTTGTTGAAGATGAATCGTCTTAAGCGCCATTATTCTCAGGACTTAACAGTGGCGACGAAGGTGGGATTCAGTCTCTATGGCTAAGAAAAGCTAGAAGACTCACCCAAAGAAGTCCGGGAAAGAAACGGTGTGGTAGTCAGCGTTATCTTGCCAGTATGAAATCGCTGGAGGGTGCGTGCGACCGAAGAAGAAGGAATCTTGATCATCGATCATGGATAAGGTTGGGCAATTAGAGGCTTCTGATGTCTCTCACCCCGAGAGGTGGGAATCTTACGTGCAAGAGTCGAGACGTATTTTCGCATCAACCAGATTCGAGAGGAAGGCTTAAAGGCTGCCACATTGTTGTGCGTTTGTGGGCAAGATGCCTTTGAGATCGCCGAGAGTTTAATCTCCCCAGTCTCGCTGGAAACGGTATCGTACTCCGATCTCAAGAAAACATTAAAGGAACACTTCCAGCCCAAGCAATCAGTCATGGCTTGGAGGCACACATTTCAACAGAGAGATCAGCGAGTCGGAGAATCAGCAAAAGACTACGTTGCGGCCTTGAGAAGAGCAGCTAAACCGTGCGACTTCAAGGACTTAGAAGAAAGACTTCGCGATCGTTTTGTATGCGGGCTGAGAAACACAGAATTGCAGC
>NW_015386230.1:902412-919629 GCF_001527695.2 Protobothrops mucrosquamatus
GTAAGGATGAAAGCGCTTGCTCGCAGCCATCTGTGGTGGCCTGGCATTGACCGGGCCATCGAGTCCCAAGTACATGGATGTCATACCTGCCAACAGTCCAGACCTGAAATGCCCCAGGCCCCTGTACACAGGTGGGAGGAAACACACACTCCATGGTCTAGAATACATGTAGATTACGCTGGGCCCTTTCAGGGTCAATACTTCCTGGTTGTTGTTGATAGCCATTCCAAATGGCTGGAGGTCGTGCCTGTGTCTTCTACCACAGCTGCCAAGACTATCCAGGTGTTGAGGAACATTTTTGCTGCACATGGGTTGCCAGATGTTCTAGTGTCGGATAACGGTCCTCAATTTACTTCTACTGAGTTTCAGGGATTTCTTCGGACCAACATGATCCGCCATGCTGCTTCGGCTCCCTTCCATCCTTCCACCAACGGTCTGGCTGAATGGATGGTCCGCGTCACCAAGGACGCCCTCAAGAAGCTGACTTACGGCAACTGGCATCACAGGTTGGCTGACTTTCTCTTGGCACATCGTACTACTCTGTGCACTGCCACGGGTAAGTGCCCGGCTGAACTCCGCTGAGGTCGTCGGCTCGTGACTAAATTGGACAGGCTGCATCTGGAACGTGTAGCTGCTCAGGTGTCTCAGCCACACCCACCACGGGTCCTTCATGAAGGTGATCCTGTCTGGGCCAGGAATTACGGGCCTGGCCACCTTTGGGTACCGGCTGTGGTCTGTAAAGTCTTGGGGCCTCTGTCTTATGAGGTGTCCCTGCCAGACGGCCACGTGCTTCGCCGCCACATCGATCAATTACGTGTGAGGCGGGACGCGCCTATGGTTCCTTCTCAGTCTCCTCATGGGGGTGGAGGAATGGGAAATGCATTCTGGAATTCAAAATCAACAGCCTACGTTGGCTGTGGAAAGGGAAACGGGTATTCAACACCCAACTTCCACGGGTGCTTCTGGTAGCAGTTCTTGGGAAAGGGAGTACATAGACACCCCCACACACACTCCAGCCTGGGAGTCCCACCGGTGGCAGACTAATTATCCACCCCTTATCAAGCAATACTCCAGACACGGAGAATACCTGGGAGATACTCACAACTCACAACATGCAAGAGAGCAGGCAATACAAAGGGAGAACACGTCCCATGCTAAAAGGGCTCAGATGAGGTTGTCTTCATGCATCAGGGCTAACAGGGAGGCATCCCTAGTCTCTAGCACTACAGAAACGAGCCAGGAATCCTACATTCCTTCAGGGAACACGGGAATGAACTCACAGGGGTTAGATAACTCCATTGAGGGCTGGTCAACCAGGTTTAACGACCAACAGGGCCCGGACTGCTCAATTACAGGAGACGGGCTGGAAAGCCAAGCTGAAGTCACTGGTCATTTACAGGGCACTTCACCTAGAGCAAGCGGCCACGGAGATAACAATACAAACTCTCCAGGTCTGAGAAGGTCACTCAGGGCAAGAGGTCCTCCCAAATACCTAGCCGATTATGTAAGGTGAACAGGTACATAGCGAGAGCTGACTGAATGTACTGGCGGGTTGTATTTAAGTAAAACAAGGTCGGGGGGAGTCACTGGATCTGGTTCAAATGAACAGTCCCACACCTTATACATTGTGTAACTTTATTTTAGTATTAATTATATTACCATCTATAGGATGGCGTCCATGTGGGCGCAATCTTATTTCATCCAGGGGAAAGGGGTGTTGTGTCCTGAGCCTGCAAGATGCAGGCTTGGGATGTTGCAAGAGTCCCGGGCAATTGCAGAAGCTGCCCGGGACCAGACTGAGCAGCGCCGGCCTTGCGCGCATGCGCAAGGTGGGAAAAGCCCACCTCATGATTGGTTGAACTTGCCCGGGGATCAGAGGGTATAAATAGAGGCCTGCGTGCTTCTGCTCTGGTTGTTCGTAGAGTGGAGCAAACAATAAAGACTTGTTGAAGATGAATCGTCTTAAGCGCCATTATTCTCAGGACTTAACAGTTAGCATGCTAACTTAGTAGGAAGGGATAAATAACAGGAAGGTCACAACTGGGTTTATCAAAACTAGAAACAGACACAAGTGGTACACTATTACCTCTAGAAAACATTCCTCTCCACTGATCAACTTTCTCTTACACTGATAATATAGAAGGAGAAGAGGACAGGTTTGGGTGCACTGTAATTTCACTAGCAATTACAGTCTTTTTACAGCATATCGAGTCTTTAAGGATGCAATATGGCAGGTTATATTTTTTCACTGGAAGCTCAGAAGAGAACTTAAGACACAACATTTCATATGTCTCTTTAGATACAGAAACTCATTTCTCAATCTTCCTGGTTTCGATGCATACTTCTGAGCATGCTCCATGTATCTAGATCACACATACACTATAATTTTTGAAAAAGGGCAGAGAAGCTTGGGGCAAGATCTTCTGACCTTAGACTGTCAGTCTCTTGGAGCCAAAAGCTCTTGAGAAATTTTAGGAAAGCTTAGGAGAAAGCTAAATTAAAGTGATCTTGAATTTATAATATCTTAACAGAGTAATAGCTGACTTTGACTGAGGGTGAAACTCAGCCATTTTATGCATTTGACAGTTCTTGCTGGGTTACAATGTTCCACACTGCAGTGGAAAATAGTTTTATAAGTGCTAAATGATATAAGTATATGCATGCTTTTCTACATTATTTCCCAGGTAATATGAAATATCAAATCTATCTATTTTTCTCCAGCTAGTGAATTACTATTAGTCCTATAATTTCAGCATTGACCATAAAATTCTGCTTCTTTATGTTCATTAAGGACAGAGGTTGTCTAGAGAGAAGGGTCATTATAAAACTCACCAAACAGATATTTTCCAGTAATTTATGTCACACAATAATTTTAACAGTTCGGTTCAATTTATAAAATTTGTAATGACCCACAACCAATTTCAACTGAGATTATTCTTCAGTAGAATATGTTGTTATAGTTCTATAAACTGTACTGTTCAACACCTAGCCATTGTTAGTTTTTAGTCCTTTTAAAGATTATAGTGCAAAAAGTACCTTGAGATTACAGAGCTAAAATGTTGATAAGTTTCCATGATATTATCATAATAAATCTTCTGAACTTGATTAACAAGGATGAACACGATGTGTGTATCACTTCATGAATGCTGGCAATGCAAATGAATTGCCTGATCATCACTTTTAAGATAAAAAAAGTCCATCTGTTTTGTGATAGCAATCATGAAGCATCACCTGCCTTTTTAGCCTAATCTTTCCTGTACTTAAGTTTTTAACTGAATTTTAAAGACAATGCTTTCATGTCTGCATTAAATGTAGGTTTTTTTTCAGTTTATATGTAGTGCTGAAATTAGGGAATTTATGGATTATGCTCATTCAAGAAAGAGTTTGCAGAAGAAACCCAAAACCTATCTTAACCAGTGGAACAACCTGCCTCCAGAAGTGGTGAATGCTCCAACACTGGAAGTTTTTAAGAAGAGACTGGATAGCCATTTGTCTGAAATGGTATAGGGTTTCCTGCCTGAGCAGAGGGTTGGACTAGATGACCTCCAAGGTCCCTTCCAACTTTATTATTATTATTATTATTATTATTATTATTATTATTATTATTATTATTATTATTATTATTATTATCTTTAATAAGTAAAATTTTATTTATACTGATAGAACAAAGTTTGATATAGTACAGTACAAACTATGAATATATTTTTTTCATTTGTAACTCAAAGATTTTCGGCATATGTGATCAATCAAATCCTACTGAATCTCTGAATTTTCCGATGCCCATCAGGAGTGAACATACGTAATTTTGCACCCTTTCAGAGAGTTCTAAAGAATAATCTGCTACCAAGGAGCTACCCAAATAAGATGACATAGTGAGTTTGATTAGACTATGTTTTGATTTTTAAAATTTTCCCAAGACGTTCCAGTTTAAATAATCTTTACATAAACAGGAATATAAGAAGGAAATTTGAAATAACTACTAGTATTTCTATTCACAAAAGATTTAATGTTAAGTTTTCCTTAGTTAATCAAATCGAAATGAAACCCTTTTAGTTTGATAAATAATCCATAGAAGACAAAGATAAACTAACTGGAGTTTATAAAGTATAGAGGAACAGTGGTCATCATCTTGAACATGAATTTTACAATCTAAAAAAAGTACACAAGAGCTTACTGAATTTAATTTTTAAAAGAGTTTAAAAAAATAGAAAGATTGGTGCAAGCATTCAAAGAGAAAATTCCATTGCTTTTGTTGGTTGGTTGCCAACTCACCAGCACAAACCAATTCCAGGATGCAATGTACATTCTGATCAGGAAGGCATATTTAGCATTTTGATAGTATATTCAGTCTTGCCTCAGTATTTCTGGCCAATCAATCTTTTAAGGGTTATTAGTAAATTATGTGCTAAGCATCTGCTTGACAAATTTACTGAATGGCTAAAACAAGAGCAAGTCTTGGCAAACAAACAAGTGAACTTCAGGAAGATAACCCAGTAAGGAGAAATATATTATGTTCCACTACCTGGCAGAAAAATATTGCTCTCAACCTCAAGGAACCCTGTATAACAGCTTCCCAGATTTGAGGTGGCATTTGACTCAATCTCCAGGGAAAGATTGTGGAGAAAATTATCAAACACATCCAAGCTCACTGTTTTATTAGATTAATTATGCTTCCTGAAGATGCAAGTTTGATATAGAGCAAATGGAAATCCGTCAGCAACAATTTTTACCACGAGGGGAGTTAAAATAGGATGTATCCCTTCCCTATTCAGTCTCTGTATCAGTTTATATAGGAAAGGCATTAGCAAATAGTGAACGTTATACTACAAAGCTATACATTAAACTAATTTCTTTTTTATTCTATATAGTAAGATATTGCCATGCATTGACTGTTAGCTGCACTAATTGAGATTCCCTTTGGAACTTTATATGTAGTGCCTATGAGCATTATTTCTGGTTCTAATTTAATTGAAAATAAATATAAGTTGGGAATAACTTTTTTGTGACACATGCAGAATAGTACTGAAAAGAGTGGGCAGTCAATAACACTGTACATGATGGTATAGGTTCTCCTGCTTGAGCAGGGGGCTGGACTAGAAGACCTCCAAGGTCCCTTCCAGCTCTATTCTATTCTATTCTATTCTATTCTATTCTATTCTATTCTATTCTAAACAGTTTCACAAGGTAAAAAAATATTTAAAGTTTTGTTGTTCCAAAATCAAATTTTATGTGATATCAGCATTTTGTGCATAAAGTTTTTCCATATATGGTGGATAAAATTTTTCCACATGTGGTGAGATTAAAAAAAATAGATTTAAGATTATTTTACAGAATGAAAACAGTGAAGGTCTGAGTAGGAAAGAACAATCTCATTCTCAACCCAGAGAAAACCAAAATGTTTTGGGTACAAAGAATGGAGAATCTCTTCCTGTGCCAGAGATTCTCTGTTTTTGGTTATGATTGGAGTGCCACATCCCCAAACACAGCTTATGTACATTTTAGGAGTCCATCTGGACTCACAGCTTCTGCTCAAAAAACAAGCAGCAGTTGTTGTCAGGAAGGCTTTAGCAAAGATTCACCTGGTGCATCTTTCTTGAACCAGAAGTCCTTTCACACAGTCATTCATGTCTTGATCTTCTTGCTTATGGATTATTGCAATGTGATCCCTATGGGGCTGCCCTTGAAGACCATTCAGAAGCAGTATGAGCAGTTAAGGATGCATCTCTATAACACTTCTAGGTGCAATTTAAGATACTGGTTAACACCTATAAATCTCTTCATGGCCTCTGGCTGGCTATCCTTGATACTGCCTCTCTTCCACCATTTCTGTCTGTCCCACAAGATCTAAAATAGTGGGCACACTTTGTGTCTCATCCATTACATAATGCCAATTACTAAGCAATAAATGGGACCTAGAAAAAAATATTTTTCTGTCACATTGTCTGGACTTTAAAATAGCATCCTTCCAAATAAATTACTGTAATCAATTAATCATATCATGACATGATTTTGTAATCCGAAAGTATGTAATGAATACTTTGAGAGAAGTATTCATTACATACTTACGGAAGCTTATTGTATCTCTTCATGATTCATTTCTCCAACTTTGCTTCCTTATTATGGCTGCTGCTGTGACTTGGATTTTTGGCCCATATCTTATGAAACACTAAAATGGTAGATATCAGCTTCCTACATACAAAAATTATTCCATATCTCTTCTGTAATTTTAGAGATTAACTCAGAAACCAGAATAGTTGCTCCAGTCTAGCCTTCCACAATCTGGCACCCTTCAAGGGATTACAGTTTCCATAAATTTCAGCCAATATGGTGTCTGAAAATTATAAATGTTGTACAGCAGTTCTGTCCCTCTAGAGCAGGCATGTCAAGGTCATGACGTCATGTGATGTTGCATGACATATCGCAACTTTTTCCCCATTGCCGGCAATGGGGTGAGCATGGTTTTGGCATGACGCATCCGGCCCACGGGCCGGCAGTTCAACATGCCTGCTCTAGAGGGTATTATATTGGGGAAGACTGCTCTAGTTATTAATAATCTCCTTCATTACATTATTTTATTACCTTAAAATACAGAGCTATTCAATAATTGTCTAATCCCAGCTACTTGCTTTCCTTGATTAACTCGTGTAATGCTGTATTCAACAAACTATATCTATACTGAAAATCTGTAATATATAACATTTCATGGTCTATATATGAGGAATAATAAAGATACTATATTAAAGGTATGCAAGAACCGCTTCTTCTTTTGGTATTCCACTTCTTTTCATTGCAAACTTTATTCATTTTGTGATTGTTCATAGTTTACTTATTTATTTCAGTTCTCCCTGCCAAAGAGCATAAGATGTCTTTTTTCTTCAAGATGTTATCAATGTTTTACTGGCAAACAGTAAACATTCCTCAACAGAGATGTTCTAAGCAGATTGATTGATTGATTGATTGATCAATTTCCTGACTTTTTATTTTTACAAATAACTCAAGACAGTGATCATACCCAATAAACCTTCCTCCTCCTGTTTTCCCCATAACAAGAGCCCTGTGAAGTGAGCTGGGGGAGAGAGTGACTAAGGTCACCCAACTGACTTTCATGACTAAGTGGGACTAGAACTCACACTTTCCTGTTTCTAGCCTGATTCCTTAAATGCTACACCAAATCTATCAGATTGTCTGATATGAAGAAATAGTGTGGGAGAGATATATTCTCTAGATGCCATATAAACCTTTATAAGTAATAACCATCACCTTGACTAGCACCCTAAAGCTTACTGGTAGTTAGCAGGGCTCACAAAGCAGAGGTATTAGATGGACATAGAGAGGTTTGGCATCACTGCTCATGCCACTGTGTTCTGGACCAGCTGCAGCTTCTGAGTGGTCTTCAAGGGTGGGCCCATGTGAAGAGCATTTTTTTTAGATGGCATTTAAATATATCATTTTCAAATGAGGCATTTTAGTAAAATAAGGCAACAAGCGTTTGAGAATTTCATATATTCTATTATTGTTTAGAATGGCCTTAAGACATATAAGTGCTTATGATTCATGGTAAAAGATGAATCAAGAAGTAAACAATAATTTTGGAGGAAAAAATTAGAAAATGTTGAACAAGCAAGTAAGATGACCTACATCAAATTTCATATAACTTTATAAGTGATAAACAGGTTTCCTGTGCTTGAAATAGAACAGTCATTCAAGATTATTTCTTCCAACAACTTTTAAATATTGTGTGCTAGCAACCTGGTTCCATTTCAGTTCAAGCTGCAGACTACCTCTTTGGCCCAGGCTTGCCAGGGGCCTGACAAAACTAAACATATCCCTCACCCCACAATCTCATCCATTTGTGGCATTTTATGCAGCTATAAGTCTCACTCATTTATACCATGTGGTCAGCAAGCAGGCAAACCGTCTCTCTGCCACCCTAGCTTCTCTCAATTAGCCAACATACCCGATTTCATCTTTCCCCAAAAGTCCCATTTCCATTTGCTCCCCTATTTACTCACTGAAGTCCTGCTGCTGATGTTATGCTAAATATTGAAAAGTGGTGTCTCTACAATTTTGGTGATATTCCTGTATAATTGCCTGTAATTTATTTGGTGCAAGCCAAATAATAATAATAATTCACTTTCCCAAGGTGATAAAGAGTACCGCTATGAATCTTAACTTACAGAATAATTGCTACTGAAGTACTTAATATGTATCAAAGAAGAACATGGCTGAGAAAAAACTATCTTAAGCTCCAGCTGGATATGAGTAATGGGGGTAGGTGGCAATAGAAGGAACAGAAAGCTATAAGAGGCCAGTAGCCCAAAGAGTTTAAATATGTCCTATTATTGAACTTTAGTGGTCATTAAGAATCATGGTCAATTCTAAAGTGAATCAAAATGACCCAATAACTTAGCGTCACCATGACAATAACCTCCAGTTATTATTTATCGACTTCTCTGCATGCATGACCAGGCCTCTGGTCACCAGTGAAAGAGGTATTGATTATACATTAGTTTACCAGAACTCACTGGTATTGTATGTTATGAGGAAAACATACCCAAAATGTCATACTTTATTAGATCTGATATAATTTTAAAACAGGAACTCAAGATAGTTTCATCTTTACCTAAAACTGTGATGGATTTATGGAACGTAATCATAAAATATGTTTAGGTGGGATTTTGCATAGGAAAACCTAGTGATTTGCAATACCACCATTTGATTATTGTTAAATATTTGCTTCCTATGTTTTTCCATTTATGTCACCCTAAAGTCTGAAAAAATGACAGGGCAGTAATGTGGAACAGGAAAGTTTCATCTTTCGGAACCATGACACTATGATTACAGAAGAAAGTTTTACAATGTAGTTTCACACATAAACTATGCAGTTCTGAGAATCTAAATTTCATGCTAACTGTACAGGTTGTATTCTTAACGTAACAGTTTACACATACAAGTTGTTCTACCTCACTGAATTCAGTGGGCTCTACTTCTCAGTATGTGAACCTGGGATTGCAGTATAAGTTAGTAAAACAGTTTAGAACAACCTGCACACAATGTGGCTGTAAATCATGTTTCATTTTATGAACTGCTTCATTCTGTTAAATTGACCTCAACAGTTGCATTTGGAGAATAATTGTTTAACTTTTCCTTCCAGTTCTTTCATTACCCAGCTGTTTTTTTACCCATGGTAGAGAAAAAAGAGTTGCGGAAAAGACATTATTTTCTGGCAATTGTGATTATTATAGGGGTTTTCCCTCAACATTATTATTTAACAGGAGACATTAACAAAAGGACACTTGTCATTAAAAGGATGAATTACAGATGGTTTTGACAATTGGATTTTAGTCCTATTGAGTTGAAATATATTGATTGTTAACTGATTACATATAAACTGAAACATAAACCCTTGAGCTCAGAAGACATAATAAATGCAAGTTTTATCCTTCCATATACATACAAGCAAACAAACAAGGACTGTTAATACAAGATAAAATCTATTGCTCATTGCTATAGAGTTCTAAGTGTTCCACAAGTGCTTGTAATTGTGAAAGGGTTTGAGCTTTTCAGATAATTTAGTTTCTGCCAGTTTTGTAAATGTAATCACAATTCAGTGATAATCTGAAATTTTTCAAAAATTTACTTCCTGTATGAAAGAGACTTCTGTTTCATTACTTTATTCTCAATAGAATTTCAACTGAATTTATCTTGGTATTTTGAGACTCTTTAGTGTTGAAGATTACAGAAATTTCTACTGAATTTCTCTTGGTGTTTTGAAATATATGTATTATTTGAGACAACAGAACTTTCTACTGAATTTCTACTGAACTTATCTTGGTGTTTTGTGATGTATTTATTGTAGGAGGACATATTTATTGTTGTTTGCCATTATACAGTTTGCTATGACCTTCTGACCTGAGAAAGGTGCATCATAGAAATTCCTTCAAGGGATTTAATTGACTAACATGTTAACTTTTTTAACATATCCTGTGACCCTGCTGACAACCAACAAATTTGTTGAGGCAGGGCTCAACACTTGGCTCAACATTTTATTATGGTAAAGAAATCTTACATTATCAATGGAAAGATACAGACTTTTAAAAAAAAATTCCATTTGTGTCCAATTCTCAGAAACTGCCTGGACAAGTCCTTGCAGTTTTCTTGACAAGATTTTTCAAAAATGGTTTGCTATTGCCTTCTTCCTGGGGCTGAGAGAAGGTAAATGGTCCAAGTCACCTAGCCAGTTCTGTGCCTAAGGCGAAACTAGAACTCATAGTTTCCTGGTTTCTACCCTGATGCTTTAACCACTGCACAAACTGCCTCTCAAAGAAGTCTTATTACATGTAGTTTCTTAGTTCCTACACAAACAAGAACCAGCCTACATCACTTCTTCCTTGTTATTTCCCAGAGATTACTGAAGAAGAGAACTGATGCCTTTACCTGAGACAAAATATAAATGTTCAAGCATTTAAGAAGCTTCACAAACATCTTGAACTTCACATTTTAATTACTCATGCATTTCATTTGGCTATAGTAATATTACTCTAAAGACTTTTTTTTCACATTGCAGTAGAAATGTAGGTTAGAACAATAATTGACATGATTTTCCAATTATTGATATTATGATTGTATGTATGTAATGAGAGTCTGAACAAAAGATAGGGAAATTTATTCTGGAAAGTTTTATTGGGTAAATTTCATTTTGAATTTTCACTAGCAGGAAAAAATACTTATTTTGAAGTCAATATAATAATTTAGAAGCTAGCCATCTATTTTCCACAATAGATGCAAAGAATGTCAGAGAAAGAGGAACAGGATGTGAGAGCAAGGGGAATACCAACATAATAAGTAATTATACACTGTAATGGAATTTTATATGAGTGAGATGGGTAGTCTCTAAATTTGACAAACAAATAAATAAATTTTAGTTTGCAACTTCCAGAGGTCGGTTTTTTTATTGGGGTCTAATCAGGAAACTTCAC
The DNA here is from genome assembly GCF_001527695.2 of Protobothrops mucrosquamatus. Classification (NCBI taxonomy): domain Eukaryota; kingdom Metazoa; phylum Chordata; class Lepidosauria; order Squamata; family Viperidae; genus Protobothrops; species Protobothrops mucrosquamatus. Next base: position 913,392 of record NW_015386230.1, read on the forward strand.
ATATTAACTTTTTTCCCTTGTAAAGTACAGCAGCTGTCATTTCAAAGGTAAGCCATAGCTAGCAGCTATCCGGAAGGCTTGTTATAAATCAAGACCGTACTGAGATGTGTTCTGTGGAGGTGGAGGGGAGGGAGGCCTCTGTTATTTCTGTCCTAATGGGTCAAAGATACCCTCCCTGAAAGCTGGATACAAGCTTCCCCTTTCATTGATCTAGGTTTTGACTCTGGGTGCTTGAGTTTATGACAAAGGAGTTTGCCACACCACTGTCAGGAAGTCGATAGTGTGATGGATACCCTGTGCAGTTGGTCCCTTCTCAAGCACTTTAACCACACTTTGCTTCTGACAGTTATTACTGCTGCAATAAATTCTTCAGTAAAACAAATAGGCTCTCAGTAAATGTATCAGTTCAGGCACTCTGTTTTACTTAATATAACAGTGCGTCTTAAACAGGTAAGTACCCTAGTAAATAGACCAACATATTTAGTAGGGGAAATCATGTCTGTGTATACAGAGAGAGTCGAGTCAGGAAACTTTAGCATGTTTCAGACTGGCCTTTTATAAGCTTAGCTTATTTGTCTAATGTCATTCTTCTTGCCTCCTTTTCTTTAACTGGTGTATTTTACGCAAAGCATTTTCTTAGAAACTGCAAGCCAATTCTGACCTAATATTTGGCACAAGTGGAATATCTTGGTGAAGTGATCTTGTAACACATACACCATATGGAAAATGCAAAATTAGTTATGCGTCTTTTCCAAGGATAATTCCATGAATGAAAACCTTGAATTGCTTCGGGCTCTGTATCCAATTTATGGTCCCAGCAAAGTTAGATGGATAACCAGTCCCAAGGTTAGCCTTGGAATTGGTTATCCATTTAAATCCCTCCCTCCCTCTCTGTGTATTTACCAAGATTGCAAAAGGTATAGCACAACAAGCAAAATGCTGTACAATGTATCGCCATTGTGTATTGTATAATAAAGGATCATAAATCTTATGATGCAATGGATCTTTTAAATTAATGTTATTTCTACCATCTTCCTGTTTCTATATTGTTATACATTGTAGTGCCTACTTTTAGTCTAACCTTTTAAAACTGAGATATTAAATTATATACAGTTTTCCCAGAAAAAAATAGTTTTCAAAGCAATAAACTAAAATCAAATAAGATTAAAATCAATACCATTAAAATCAAAATCTAACTAATAGAACTTTAGTAATTTTTCTAAATACTTGAAAAGCAGGGGACAAAAATACTTTCCCAGGGATTATACTATATCTTGGAAGCCACACAGATTAAGGTCCTGTTCCAGTGCTATATAGGTAAAAGGAGATCTTGAAAAGGGCCTTTCCTTTGATCACAGCAGAAGAATCGGTCCCTCTGTAAAGCCCCAAACGTTGAGGGCTTTATAGATCAAAACCAGGACCTTAAACTATACCAATAAACAACTACTAAATTACTGCAGATTTTTCAGTGCAGGCATTATAAGTAATGGTTAAGCAGCCTAACCACCACATTGTGTACCAGTTGCAATTTCTGGACACTTTTCCAGATTGGTCCAATATAAAGCTCTCTGCAATATCCAGGGAAGCCAACACATAAATAATCACAACCAACTCAGAAAGTACCATAGTTAATGGACTGGGTGAGTTACATAAACTTATTGTTCACCACAGCTTTTACATACAAATGTAGTAATAATTGAGGGGCTACAGAATTTCCAAATCAGATGTCTTCTATTTAACCCTATCCAAAACAGACTCTATCCAACAATGGAAGGTTAGAAAAGCCACTATCTAACTTTCCATTCTGTCATTCAATTCATTATCTTCTGTAATGATGGCCCAGTCCTGAACTGACTGCTTTATCAGTCAAGAGCAGCAAGGACTGGCAAACAGTGATGACCACCACTTTTTACACAATGCCCACACCTTCAAGCTGTACAATCTGAAAAGAGTCTACACAAATAGGATAATCAGTTTACAAGGTTGCATCCATATGATCTGCTCCAAGCACTAGAGTCCTAGTCAGGGTGGATAAGATCACTCTTTTCTGCAAATTATGAAAATTATTCACAGCCAGCTTTTGACCATTCCAGGTAACATTCTCCAGAATCTTAATGGAGGAGATGCCACATAGTACAGGAAAGCATCACTAGTCTGTTCTGTGTAGTTGCATTGGAGCCAAAGAAACAAATCTTTTTTTCATGCATGCATTGTCACAAAGAAGAATTACAAATAGGCTTTAAGGACTATATTCTGTACTCAGAGTGATTTGTTCCAGGAACTCACATTCCAGCTTTCTCACAGTCAATTTCATTGCTCTCACTTTCCTGGTGAATTAAGATGTCCTCTGAGTTCTGCTGAAGAAAAAATGGTGCTTATGGACAATAATGTCATTTGCACAGACTATCAATGCATTGGCCAGGACTTTCCTGCCAAAAGGTGAGTAAGAAAATTCCCCAGTTACATTTAGGAAATCATTAGATGCTTGGGCTGGACCAGTTCAACTTCTCTTCTACTCCTACAGTGTTTTTTTAAGCAGCCATCAGTCTAAAATTGACTAGACACGTGTATCTCAATCTTGATAACTTTCAGTGATGTGGACTTTAGCTCCTAGAAACACTGTTCTAGAACCAATTCTACTTTCATCAGCTCCTGTGAACAAAATATCAGTTCCTGGAAAGGGATACTATAGTACACATGGTCTTTGGATCCCCTCATTAAGAGATTTCAGCATACCAAAGTCTTAATCAAACAGTAGTGTCCATTGAAAGAAGCGAAAGAGCTGTCATGTTTCCTTCCAGAGCAGTCCTACATGAAGTAACTGCATAGAAAGAATTAGAACAGTTTAGTACATCTATGTTTCTGTAACAGCTTCTTGAATGAATTCCTTCTTCAAAGCATTTATTTAAACACCTTACTAGAAATTTTAACCCTACACTGAAATAAGATTCAATTGCCAAACTACATTTGTACATGGAATGCAGAAAAAGGTGGATGCCATTTTTACCTTGTCTCAAGCCACAAATCGACATGGGAGGACCTTTAGTGTTAGAGTATGCCTTAGTCAATAGGCACAAAGTTAAGTATTGATCAGGAGTGATTCAGACATGGGTAAGATAAACAAAAATATCTCAGGGGCTGCCCCAAAGAAGAGGGAGTCAAGCTATTTTCCAAAGCACCTGAAGGCAGGACAAGAAGCAATGGGTGGAAACTAACCAAAGAGAGAAGCAACCTAGAACTAAGGAAAACTTCCTGACAGTTAGAACAATTAGCCAGTGGAATAACCTGCCTCCAGAAGCGGTGAATGCTCCAACACTGGAAGTTTTTAAGAAGAAACTGGACAGCCATTTGTCCGAAATGGTATAGGGTTTCCTGCCTGAGCAGGGGGTCCTTCCAAATTATTATTATTATTATTATTATTATTAATAATAATAATAATAATAATATTAATATTATTAAAAATGAAGGAGGAAATGGGGGAAATTTGTATCTTCAATGACAACTGAGTTTCCAATTTTCCATTTTCCTGGAAACCTTGGACATCATTTACTTAGGTATAAGATTTCTACAGATGGCTGTTAGTATAAATTAGTACTCAGATTGATGAGTACTTTATCTAACATAAAGAGCAGGGATAATTTATATTCTCTGGGTCAATAGCAGCTCTAAAAAAGTAAACCTTGGCTCTGGAAAGAAATACACACAGTATTTGCTGTCCTAATTATTTAACTTTAGTTATTCATTTAAAATTCAGCCCCAAGGCTGGTTAGAAAAACCAGTTGGAATGCAAGTTAGAATGCAAGCATAATAAAACCAAATCAGAATGCCTAATCTATATTGGGCAAAGTTAAAGAGAAAATTAAATGATATTTTGCAGTAAGTTATTGTGAAAAGAAACATAATCTAAAAGGAGAAAATGCATAGCAATTGAAGTTAAAACAGTAGCTGGATGAAGGTAAATATTTTTTACATTTTAAATAAATGTAAAAATAAAATAATAAAATAAATAAAATAAAATAAATCCAAGACTTTGATATTTCTACAATAATAACCCATTGCAGTTCTGTCTTTAAAATAATTCATGATTAAAATAAAGCCACCCAGAGATACTTAGATTGGTTTATAAATATTACAAATAAATGAAATAAAATATGAATTTCATGCAGGCATACATACATGTGCAGATCTGTACATGTATATATTGTATATATACATATGAATCAATCAATCAGTCAAGAAGAGACTGGACCGCCATTTGTCTGAAATGGTAATAACAGGGAATTGGACTAGAAGACTTCTAAGGTCCCTTCCAACTCTGTTACTCTGTTATTTTCCCATTTGGGCTACAGCTCTGCTGAACCCCTCTATAGCCTTCCTTGGAATAGTTTGCTAGGCAGAGCGAATGGATAGCCTTATTTATTTTTAGTTATTGGTTTATTAAATTTATATGCTGCCTATCTCACCATTAGGTGACTTTTAGGCAGCTTACAACAATGTTAAAAACAGCAGTATAAAATGTTAAAGTTTTAAAATGATAGATATTTATATTAAAATGAGAAAAGACAGCTAAGGAAGGAAACAAAATATATTCATCCATCCATCCATTCTGCTCCTCTTCCAATGAATGTGATAACAGCTGAGCTTCAACGAGAGGAAGAAAAGAACTGGAAGATGGGATAAGCAAGACTTCCTAGCTAAAGGATAAAGGGCTGCTTATACAAAGATCAGCTTCGCTGGGATTTCAAACCCATTTCAGCTGAGTCAGCAACATTGACTCAGCCACTGAACACAGCAGAGATATATAGAGCTGGTTCTGAATTGTTGAAAGGACCCTATGTGGAAATGCTTCAATTAAATACTTTAGGCTAAAACAGAGACAATTAACCTTCACTCATAGGCGTGCACAATATATGTCCATATGAGCTTCTTAGCTGAGAAGAAAATTCTACTGGGTTCTACTTACACATTACAAGTCCAACAACACATTGCCTTACACAGGGCTTTTTTTCTCATAGAATGCTCAGAACAGAGTTCTGACACCTTTTTTGGATGGAACCTTGTAGGGTAGGCAAGGTGGGTTGTATGACGTATGTGAGTTCCGGCACCTCTTTTTTTTTTTTTTAGAAAAAAAGCACTGGCCATACATAAATATAAGTTGTTTTTTAAAAAAAATATGCTGCATCTATTAATCATCTCTTCAATGGAAAAAATGTCCACAGTATAGCCCTGTACTGTTTTCTTAATAGTCATTTACTAAAAATAATTCTCACTGCCTTTCACTTTCTTTTATCATTTATATCCTTTTTGAATTCTCCAATAATGCCTTGTATTTCCATAAAATTTCAAGACTGCATTCCATGTATCTAATAAAGTGGATTGTAATAGTAAAGATCTTATGGAATATTGACCTCCTTAGCCTTTAAATGGCCTTAAGTGATTTTAACAGGTCTGCTCAAAATAGACTCCTCTAGATTTCACCAGTCACCCGAGGAATTATGTTAGCTTCATCTTATTTAGCTAACTATGCAGGCAAACAGTTCAAAGTAATCCTGTACCTGTTTTGGTCGCAATTGTCTAACAATGAATTTGAACTGAAAACAAAAAGCACAACAAAACATGATGTTTTCAGAAAAAATGTAGATTTAGTTCTCAATAGATTCTTCTTTTTCACTTCATATTCAATACATCTTAGAACAAGCCTTTCACAAAAATAGGTGTGTGAAGGTAAATGAAGGAAATAATTCTTAGCTAATACATTAGAACAATGTATTACACTGATAGGCTGTTAACAACTATCCCTTCAGAAAGTTACAAGATGACAGCAGTCAACAATATATTATAGAGTTAGAATGGGGGCACAGAATAAAAATGCTAATTTTCAGCTATCTTGAAAGCTATAGGTGGTCTTGGCATGGAAAAAAATGCTTTGCCTCCAAGAATGAATCTTTAAGGCATAGCAGGAGGCAGTTCTAACCAAGACTGTCACCATATGTGTTTGGGATTTCTTACACCATAATTAATAATCACTCTGTAGAGATGAATAATTTAATGCAACTTCCTGCACTAGGAGATATAGACATGCAGATGCACACCAGGAGGAACATATTGCTGTACTATCTTCATTCTAATCTAGATCAAATCCAAATAGGAGGTAACTTTGAAACAATCAAATATAATGATACCAAAGAGAACATGGTCCATCTTTAAATATTATATGTAACATATGCTTTGATGCTAA
>NW_015386230.1:919756-961334 GCF_001527695.2 Protobothrops mucrosquamatus
TGTGTGTGTGTATACACATACATATATACATACATACAGTGCATTCAGAAAGAATTCAGACCCCCTTCACTTTTGTCAATTTTGTTATGCTGCAGCCTGATTCTACAGTTGTTGAAATTCATTTTTTTTCTCATTAATCTACACTCAGTACCCCATAATGACAAAGTGAAAACAGAATTTTAGAAATGTCTGTAAATTTATTAAAAAGAAAAAACTGAAATAGCACATTGGCACATTCACTCAGTACTTTTTTGAAACACCTTTGGCAGCAATTTTTGGATAGGATTGGATGGAAACCATTTGTGGACAACCATTTTCAGGTCCCTTCAGAGATATTCAATATGGTTCAGGTCAGGGCTCTGGCTAAGAGTTGTTCCTAAGTCAGTCTGTGTTATCTTGGCTATGTGCTTAGGATCACTGTCATGTTGGAAAGTGAACCTTTGGCCCAGTCTGAAGTCCTAAGTCCTGTGGAACAGGTGATCATTGAGGATATCCCTGTACTTTGCTCCTTTCAGCTTTCACTTAACCGTGACCAGTCTCCCAGTCCCTGCTGCTGAAAAATACACCCACAGCATGCTGCTGCCACTACCATATTTCACTGTTGGGATAATATTGGGTAGGTGATTAGCGGTGCCTGGTTTCCTCCAGACATAACGTTTAGAATTGAGGTCAAACAGTTCAATCTTGGTTTCATCAGATCAGAGAATCTTCTTTCTCACAGTCTGAGAACACTTGAGGTGCTTTTTTGCAAACTCCAAGAGGGCTTACATGTGTTTTGCACTGAGGAGAGGCTTCCGTCTAGCCACTCTGCCATAAAGCCCAGATCAGTGGAGGGCTGTAGTGATGGTTGTCCTTCTGGAACTCTGTCCTGTCTCCACACCGGATCTCTGGAGCTCAGTCAGAGTGACCATTGGGCTCTTGGTCACCTCTCTTACTAAGGCCCTTCTCCCCTGATTGCTCAGTTTGACCAGGTGACCAGCTCCTGGAAGTCCTGGTTGTGCCAAATGTTTTCCATTTGAAAATTATGGAGCCACTGTGCTCTTAGGAACCTTCAATGCAGCAGAAATTGTTGTTGCAAAGAGTCTGAATACTTATGCCAATGTGATATTTCAGTTTTTTTCTTTTTAATAAATTTGCAGACATTTCTAAAATTCTGTTTTCACTTTGTCATTATGGGGTGTTGATTATAGATGAATGAGAAAAAATGAATTTCAACAACTGTAGAATCAGGCTGCAGCATAACAAAATTGACAAAAGTGAAGGGGGTCTGAATAGTTTCTGAATACACTGTAGGTTTCTTGGAGCAATTCAAAATGTTATTGACCTATTAACTCCTATATACCTTGGCACCTGAACTCAGCTTGAGTGGATTTCCAACGAAGAATGGCAGAAAATCCCCCAATCTAGGTGTGCAAAATTTGTTGCATCATACCCTAAAAAACTTGAGGCTGTAATTGCTGCCAAATGTGCTTCAACAAATACTGAGTGAAGGATCTGAATACTTATGCCAATAAGTGTGATATTTTTATTTTTAATAAATTCTGTTTTCACTTTGATATTGAATTCTGAATTTTGAATTCTGAATTCTGAATTCTGAATTCTCAATACACACACACACACACACACACACACACACACACTAAAAGCCAACATGGGTTTGTCAAAAACAGACCATGCCAGACAAATCTTATTGCATTCTTTGACCAAGTGACAAAATTAGTGGATCAGAGGAATGCTGTGGATATAATTTACTTGGACTTCAGTAAGGCATTTGATAAAGTAGATCACAACCTACTATTCAATAAGATAGAAAAATATGGGTTAGACAGCATCACCACCAGATGGATTTGTAGCTGGCTGACCGGCCGTACTCAGTGTGTGATCCTCAATGGAACCGCATCTACATGGAGGGAAGTGTGTAATGGGGTGCCCCAGGGCTCTGTTCTGGGACCAGTGCTCTTCAACATCTTCATCAACGATTTGGACGAGGGGATAGATGGGGAACTTATCAAATTTGCAAACGACACCAAGCTGGCAGGAATAGCCAACACTGTCTAACAAAATGAAATTCAATGGTGAAAAAAGTAAGGTTCTACATTTAGGCAAGAAAAACTAAATGTACAGGTATAGTATAAGGGGTACCTTGCTCAACAGTAGTAACTGTGAAAGGGATCTTGGTGTCCTAGTAGACAATCACTTAAATATGAGCCAGCAGCTGCCAAAAAAGCCAACACAGTGCTGGGCTGCATTAACAGAGGGATAGAATCAAGATCACGTGAAGTATTAATACCACTTTACAATGCCTTGGTAAGCCACACCTGGAATACTGCATCCAGTTTTGGTCACCACGATGTAAAAAAGATGTTGAGACTCTAGAAAGAGTACACAGAAGAGCAACAAAGATGATTAGGAGACTGGAGGTTAAAACATATAAGGAACGGTTGCTGGAATTGGGTATGTCTAGTTTAACAAAGAGAAGGACACGGGGGACATGATAGCAGTGTTCCAATATCTCAGGGGCTGCCCCAAAGAAGAGGGAGTCAAGCTATTTTCCAAAGAGCTTGAAGGCAGGACAAGAAGCAACAGAAGGAAACTAATCAAGGAGAGAAGCAACCTAGAACTAAGGAGAAACTTCCTGACAGTGAGAACAATTAACCAGTGGAACAACCTGCCTCCAGAAGCGGTGAATGCTTCAACACTGGAAGTTTTTAAGAAGAGACTGGACAGCCATTTGTCCGAAATGGTATAGGGCAGTGGTGGCGAACCTATGGCACGGGTGCCAGAGGTGGCACTCAGAGCCCTCTCTGTGGGCACGCGCGCTGTCAGCCCAGTCCTAGGCCTTCAGCTGGGTTTTATAAAACCTGTTTGCTTTAGGCCTCTGCTGCCATGTGCAAAAAAAAAAAAAGGTTCAATCAATCAGTCAATTTCAACTTCTTGTGGGAAAGAAAAAGATCTTGCAAAGTTGGAATTGATTGAACTTTTTAGTCCCACCCAGTCTGCTGTTACCATTGCAGCCACGCCCACCCAATGGGCCACACCCTTCCAATTGGCCACACCCAGCCAATGGGCCACACCCACCCGGCACCCGATGATGCATAAGTGGGTTTTGGGTTGCAATTTGGGCACTCGGTCTCTAAAAGGTTCGCCATCACTGGTATAGGGTTTCCTGCTTGAGCAGGGGGTTGGACTAGATGGCCTCCAAGGTCCCTTCCAACTTTATTATATATATAGTTAATTGATTAAACATTGAAAAAACTTCATAGCACATATATGAATATATGTTTACTCAAATAATTGGACACACAGGGGAATGTACACAAAATCAGTGCTCTTTGACTCAATTTAATTTAAGGAAGTCATATAATTCTCACTAAAATTTATGTAAAGATACCAAAAAAAATATTCAGGTAGGATTAAAGTAGATGAACATTTTTAAATTTATTTAAAATATTTGTATACCACTTAAAGAATCTTCTAATTCATCAGCATATTTTGAATTTCTTCTGTTTCAAAATGATCCTCAATAGATTAAACAAAATAAAATGCCAAAATATCAATTTTATAATTATTGACTTTTGGGATTTAGCATTCATGAGCCTTCATATGGAATACTGTTTGCAAGTTTGGACTTCACATGTTAAGATATTATTGCAGATCTGAAAAATGTTTAAAAATGGGCGTTCCATCATTGATATTGATATGAAGTTCTAACATAAGGCCAAATTAATTGAGCTTATATGTTTAATCAATATGACATGATTGTGCCGTTCAAGTACTTCAGAAGTATTGCAAAAATATGTTTATTTAGTCTGGTTTCAGAAATGTTCAGAAATGCACCAGTATTTACACAGAAGATGGAGATACTATAATAATAGATTTCCTATATTGGCAGAAGTGTGGTTGGATTAATTTTAAGGAACCTTACAATTCTACTCTCTCATCTCAAGCATCTGATATTTAAATGAAGTGTGAAAAATTTACAGTTTGGTGCTTGGTTTAGTGCTTTAAGAAAAAGCCCTCATTGATTTGTACAGAATTAGAGGCTGGATATTTCACTTCAAGGCCTAATCCAAAGCATAATTAATATCACTCATTGGTCAATGTGAGCAAACATAAGTGGCTGTAACTTTTAAAAATGTCAACAGACTGGGATGGAAATTCTAGGAATAATTCAAGATTTTTAATGCTAAATTGCTTTCATTGTTGTGATTTCATTATTAATGAACATGGTTGGGTATGGCAAACAAAATTACATCATATTTTCTGGGAAGATGAGAAAGCATTTTCATCTGCAGTTTGTTCTTTAATACACAAAATATACATTAAATATTTTGCCTGGAAGATAGTCTCTACCATTATTCTAGTCTTTTTTAGTACATCCCCAACAATTCCTATACTGTGTAATTGGAAAAAACTGACCTTTCTACAGGGTTCCTGAAAGCATCATTGGTGGCTAGGCCTATCACTCAAAGATAATACACTCTTTCTTCCATTCCCTATTTTGGTTTATACCAAGTCATGTACACATTGCCTAGCTTTTGTAGATGGTGTGTTTCATTATACAGTATGTCAAAAGTTGTATAATTTCACAAAACCAGTTAGTCCTGGCTATAGAGACTGTATTTTGCATGGTTAGGCCATAGATTGCAGCCAAGATTCTTTACTTTTGCTTCTATTTGGGGATTTGGCTGATATTGATCTATAAACCTAGTGTTCAGAAGTCTCAAAAGAAAAAAATTCAGAGTAGCTCTCATGTTGTTCTGTTGCATCAATGATCATTTAACATAGAACATTTCCTATTGTTGTGCTGTGAGCTCATATAATTGTTTTTATATCTCAGGCTACCCAGAAAGTATAGACTAGTCCAATTAAACCAATAAACTTGAACTGGTTTGTGCTTAACTGTTTATTGCATTCTAGTCAGAATGAGAAAGTTAAAATGCAAGCTGTTTGGCTTAAAGGTGTTATTCTTTTTCCATTTCATGTTATCCGATAGTTTAAGTAAGTCCCCACCCAAAGAAATGCTGGGTGCTATAGAAAAGAGGGAATTCTGCCATTCTGCAAGGCTTCTGATTTGCTGTTCTGATTCCTGCAGATGAAGCTTTAGGCTGTTCTGTCTGTCCCTGGCTTCCTGTGTCTGGATTGGTTTGAGGTTGAGAGTGGTTTCCTGTTTCTTTGAAGCTCAGGGTTAGTCTAATTGAAAAGACATGTCTTGAAAATATGTGTCCAGTATGGTTAAAGAAACTAATCCAACCTTGGTGCTGATAGTTGATAGAAGGCCTCAAAGGATAATTAATTAAAGGAAGTGACTGAGTTAATGTCTGAAGAGATCTATAAAAGTCATCAGGTCCTGAATAGGCTCGGTAAAATCACTGGCTTTTGGTAACAAATCAAGTAAACAGGGACAAAAAACCAAACCAAAACAAAAGGATAGAAAAAAGTACTGTATAGTAATAACACTTTCCAGTCATTTTGTGTCACAGTAGTGTGTCTGTGTACCTACAGAGAATGATGAGATTAAGGTAGATAGTAACAATACATGTTCTTCAGTGTAAAAGAACCAATGTAGATATCTCCAACCTGAGACCATAATTAGAAAAGATTACTGGGAAAAGGCAGGGTCATGGGACTATTCTGTTTGAAGTGGTTTCATAAATGCTTTAAGAAATCCTTGCCAGTGGAAAAGGCATATGGTCTAAATGCTAGACCAGTGACAAGGAATCTTACTGTGCTGGTTTAGAAAGAATCAAAGCTAAGCTGAAATAAAGGGGAGGGGAGGGGAGGGACATAGGGAGAAGAAAGGAAGAAAGGAAGAAAGGAAGGAAGGAAGGTTCATATAAGAAACTCAACAGAGAAGCATTATATAAAATCCGCAAACTGAGACTGTGTTGGATGTGACCTTTTTATTTAGCTGTGTTGTAGCTGAAGTGGTTTTGCTAAAATCCAAGTTTCCATTGGCCTGATTTGCCAGAAATTTAATTTCCATGGCCTTTGTTTCTGTGTTTCAGTAAATTCAACCCCCCACACACACACTTGTGGTCCTAATGGGCTTTGCTGTATATAATACAGCCTTTTGAAGGTCAATGGAGTTCTTTCCTTTTTTTTCTTTTTAACTTGTTCATAAGCAGCATTGAGAAGCAGGTGCAGCTCTTTCAGTGTGGACTCTACAATGTTTCTATACAGCGCATCCAGAAAATGTGTGCCTGCAGGGTAAAACAGAATTATCAATGTTTCCCCATGAGATTTCTGCACCTTGAGAGGCTACCCTCAACTACAGAACAGTTAGCTGCATGGCTGAGCACTGGCAGTAAATGCTTACTTCAATTGTGGCAACTGCCAGTCAGAAGAGATGCATTTAATCTTGAAGGATAGATGTCTCAAGACATCGGCCAGAATTATACAGAGGCTTGGGATACATAAGAAGCTCTACTGGAGCAGTCTGTGGGAGATAAATATTCCTTCTCCAAAAGGGAGATAGGGCAGTTAAGTCAATACAATGTGATGCTTAAGCATTACTCTTTTTGCTTTCTAGGTTTCTGTTGCATTTGGAAATTTAATTGTTAAAAGGGGCAGCAGGGATCAGAGGCCATGGTAATGAAGCTCTGGATAAGCTTTTATATCAGTTTTTATTGATGAGAATGCTAGTACATAGCCTGATTTCATGTTGGGCATCCAATGGCATTTATGCCAACAATGGTTTCTGATAGACATGATATAACCCAAAAGCCTCCCCTGTTCCATTTTAGCCAATAGTATCCCAATCATGTAAAACTGTAGCCATCACAAATAGCAAGGGGGCTAAGCTATGCTTCTTAATTGCTTAATTTTGGTCATCTACACCAGGGCTTTTCAACCAGTGGTATGGGTACCACCTGTGGTACATTGGCACCTGGCAGGTGGTATGCAACAATCCTAGAAAAGTGGTAGCAGGGGAGGGGAATGAGCTGAACTGGTGGCAGCACTGCACAAGCCTGGGCGAGAGATGGCTGGAGCTGCAGGGCTGTCAGGGCTCAGCGGAAGCACCACAATCAGTGCCGCTTTCCAGCTGATTGGCGCTTCTTCAGGGCTGTCAGGGCTCAGTGGAAGCACCAGGATCAGCACCAGGCTCCAGCTGGAGCTCGGTGCTGATCCTGGTGCTTCTGCTGAACCCTGAAAAAGTACCAATCAGCTAGAAAGCAGCACTGATCCTGGCGCTTCTGCTGAGCCCAGAAGAAGCACCGATCAGCTGGAATGTTGCAGCATCTCCAGGGTCTTGTGATTTACATTCAGATGCTTGGCAACTGATTCATATTTATGATGGTCACAGTGTCCCAGGGTCATGTGAAGTGACCAAAACCTGCTGCAACCACCCAGCAGACAGGGGGAATAAAAACCAAACACCCTCCACCCCACCCCAGCTGCCAATCCTCAACAGAAATGCTCACAACAATGAAAACCTTGGACAGGAGGAAGAGTGCCATCGGATGGGAAGGCAGGTGTCTTGCTCAGCTGTGTCTTGGGGGGCACTTTTTTCAGTGCCATTGTAACTTCGAATAGTCACTAAGCGAACTGTTGTAAGTCAAGGACTACCTGTACTTTTATCACTTTTTTTCTTTTTTGGGGGGGGTCAAGTTTTTGACACCTTGCTAGGCGACTGGTGGTACTCGGATGTTGCCATATCCTGAAAGTGGTACAATGGGTGAAAAGGTTGAAAAGACCTGCTATAGTGGACCCATCCGAACTAACAACTAGTACAGATTACACCTTGTAGTACTTTTGTATTAGCGGGTTAAAGGCATTGAAAGGAAATGAGTGGTGTCCAGCTCTGCATCAATTTTGCTTTTGAGAGCAAAAGGCACCCTCCTAATGGGTGTGATAGCTGGCAATGGGAGGCCCCTTGTATGAGCCACGCTCTGTGCTAAACACATCAGCAAACACCTTGCAGACTTCTGCAAGGCCTGTCGTTTGCAGGCTGTGAAGCCCAGTCACTTGGATTCCAAGGGCCTCGAACCAATCAAGTCCAATGAGACTCGTGCGATCACCCTCAACTACCACCACACCTAGTAGGTCTTCAAAAGCCCTACGCTGCACCTTGAGCGTGGCTTCCCCCTTCACGCTGACTCTGGAATTCTGGAAGTCAGTGAGAATTAAGTTTGATGGCCTGAGTTTTACTTGTAGGCTACTACTGCTGCAAATTCTTCTGAAGGTGTCATGAGAAATGATCGATAGAGCAGACCCTGTGTCCAACTCCATCAACAAGGGAACCCCCTGCAACTTCACATCAATGTGAAGCTTTTTTTAAAGTGGCTTATGTGTTCTTGTCCTTAAAATGTTCCTGCGTGATGTGCAGAAACCCACCCTGTGTTGGCTGGGGACCCTGGTACCTTTCTGAAGCAATTCTTCCTGAGGCCGGACCTTCTGGCAACCCAAACAGATGGAGGCAATGTGGCCTTGCCTGCCACATGCCCGGCAAATGGCGGAGCGGAATCTGCAGTCAGCACGCTTGTGGCATCCTCCACACCTGAAACACCGAGGAGATGCTGGGGCCTTGTCTGGACGCTCCTTCAGCCTTCTCTCCATTGACTGGTGCAACCTATCCACCTCCTCTTCAGGATCCTGTTCTGGATCTTCTCAAGCGACCTCTTGATGGACAGTAATGGTGGCTGGAGGATTTCTGGTGAGCCGCAAGACCTTCATAGCACCGCCCGCTGCTTCTTCAGCTGCAACTTCTCTCAAGGCATCTTGGAACGAAACATCTTCCTTGGCGAAGATCTTCTGCTGCAGCTCATGACTTCGCAGGCCACAAACTAAACGACCCCACAGCCTCTCTTCCAGATCCTTGAATTCACAAGGCCTCGCTGCTTGCCTTAAGGCAGCAATAAAGTCCGCAGCAGACTCACCAGGCCTCTGGTCCCTCTGCTCGAGCACGTGTCACCAAGCAATCACTGAAAGTTTAGGTTGGAAGTGTTCTTTCAGCATCTTCTTCAAATCTGCATAAGACACTGACTCCAAAAGCGCTGGGGCCACCAGATTCTCTGCTATGTCAAATGTTTCTTGTCCACAAACACACAGTAAGGTAACCGCTTTAAGGCCGTCTTCTCTTATCTGATTTACTCTGAAGTAATTCTCCACCCAAGCCACGTAAGAGTTCCAGCGTTCTGGGTGGGAAATATCAAAGTCTGATAACCGGCCTATCTTAGACATCTTAGCCTTCTGCAAACTTCGTCAACGCCTTCGCTGCAAGCCTTTTGTTGGAAAGGGGTCCTTCTGCCGAGCTCACCTCCACCAATTCCGTACTGGCAGGCAGAGTCGCGATTATGGACACCGAACTTTCCCAGGGCTTCAGAACTTCCTTGGTGAGTCCTATCTTCTTCTGTTGGTAATCTTGCTTGCAGCAATCCCACCTTTGTCACCATTGTTGTATTAGCGGGTTAAAGGCATTGAAAGGAAATGAGTGGTGAAACAACAAGTCTTCTTTATTAAGTGCACCAACAGAACAGTAACTAAAATGGCACACAGGCCTTTTATAGTGTCTTTGCAAGGACAGCATCACCCAATGAATGCAAGGCTGATTTCGTGCCTTGCGCAACCTTGTGGTCTGCCCGGGACTCTTTGCAACATTTCTGAGCCTGCTGAATGATTCAGCAGGCCCAGGACATAACAAGTACAATCAAGATGCCTTTGCTATCTGCCTATCTTTGGGGAGGCAGAAAAGTATCCCAGCAAGACACTTGCTGTCCCCATGGCCAATCCTTAATCCTGCTTCCATTGCTTCCGTTTCAAATTCTTGTACTAATTTTACTTCTTTGCAAGGTGGAGAGCAATAAGGTTAACATACTATATAAGTTGCCATTTGATGGTATCCGAATAAGGAAGAAAATATTACTTTAACAACTAATTCAAGTTTATTCCAGTCTGGGGACAAAAGGAAGACAACAGCATTATGATTATGGTTTGTTGCATAATCAGCCAAATGTTCAGACTGGTTTTGGCATTTTTGTCTGCCTATTGAGCCCTTCTCAAGGAACTGGGTTATTATTATTTATTTGTATCCCACCTTTATTATTTTTGCAAATAACTCAAGGCAACAAATATATTCACCCACACCATCCTCCTCCTATTTTCCCCACAACAACACTTTGAAGTGATTTGAGCTCAGAGAGGGTACCTGGCCCATAAATCACCCAACTGACTTTCATAGCTAAGATAGGACTTCCATGCCTACTCTCCCACTTTCTAGCCTGCTGCCTTAACTACTGCCTTAACTACTAGACCAAGCTGACTCTTAGCGTATAGTCATTGTGGGGGGAAGGATATTATTATAGGGTGTTTAAAATGTTGTTAGGTACAAGTTGGAGGAATGGCCCTTTGTTGATGCATCTAGATCAGGGGTGTCAAACTCGCAACGTCATGTGATGTGTCGCGACGTATCGTGACTTTTTTGCCATTGCCGGCAGTGGGGTAGGCGCAGTTTCACCAGTTTAACTCCCCTGATCTAGATGAAATTACAAAAGATTCTGATTGAAAACAATCTTGTAAAGACCATTTGTGAAATGAACACATGTGTGTCAGTGACATTTTTAACATACAAACTGAACATACAGTTCAGTTTAGCTTTAGATTTTTACATAATTTATATTTTATAATTCTATATGTTGTTCTAATTTAAGAGGTTTTTTTAAAAAAAATTCCTTAAATATGATCTTTAGACTAAAAATAGACTGCTTTCAAGAAAGCTAGGAGAAAATAGTAGGTGATGGAAATGGTATAACGAACTCTGAAGATTTTAATCCCCCAAATGTATACATTTCCTAGCCAAACAGGCAAAGCAATATTTATTCTTTTTTTTTTCCAAATTTTGTATTGCTTATTTAGCTTCCACTAAGAATCCATTTAAAAATCTTTCTTTGCAGTTTTTATTTTATTTATTTAATTTATATACTATCAAATCCCAATGACTCTGGACTATGTTGACTTTAAAAATTAGTATTATCTGTACTACAATCATATATGAACAAACAGAGAACCAAATTTTAATATTTCCTTCAATTATATCATTTCTGTTGTAAAGAGGGTCAATGTGGGGGTGCTGCCAGTTTTCATAAACTAGTCCATATTTTTACACTAAGGTTCAAAGTAGATTACAACTAAATAAAATAAAGCACAAATGATATTATAGGAGTTATATTCACTAAAAAGAAACAGATTAAAACAGAAACCTAATATTAGAAAAGAAAAGTGTACAGTCCTCCAAAAGTGTATTATACCTCCAAATATTTCATTTAAAATGTCCTTATTTCTATTATATTGTTTCTGTTGTTAATGACTTGGGATCAATAAAATGCCTTTTATAATTTGCTTAGAAATCTGTTAATATGTTTGTGATAAGGAAATGTGACTTACTCCCATCTATTTTTAAATGTGAAAGTACATCATTAGCCACATACAATTCTTTTCTAAAGGCTTTACAAGTCAAAACATATCAAAATTGTTTCTTTTCTCTGCAATGTATTTATTTAAAATACAAAAAGTTAATTTTAGTAATTTGAAAAGACTTACCTACCATAGGTATAAATCACTGTGCAAATATTCTGTTTTTATGACATCAATATAGGTAAGTGTGCTGATCAAAATAATGTGTATACAACACAATCAGCTGAAGTACTAGGAGATTTTACTTATTTGAAGAATTCTCTGGAATGAAAAGCCTTAAAAGGATTATTCTCTTAACCTGTTCTATTATGTGTTTTTTGTGAAAGATGGAAAAGGAAAAGGAAAAGGAAGGGGAGGGGAGGGGAAGGAAGGGGAGGAGAGGAGAGATCTGATGAACAATCTTTAATCTACAGTATATTGCATCTCTTTTAAAGTTCTGCTTAAAAACAATACAGAACTTCTGAAAATATGAGAGAGCAGAAAAGATTAATGGGTCATTTTAGCTTTTCTAATGAGAAAATGGTACATTTTGGATACAGGTCATAAAACTGGCTCAAGGATGACTATTTTGTACAGCCTCCCATAATCAGACTAATAGGCAGGAAAAGATAGATTAGGACAGGGCTGAAAATTCAGGCAACTCCTTCTCTATTAGTCACAGATTCATTCTTTAACTTTACATTTGATAGCATCTGCTGACCTGCTTCCACTTAATGCATATTTTCACGCTTCTCCTATCCATGAATAGCAGGCTTTTATAGTACTGTTGGGTGAGAGCAGTGGTATTTGTGGAAAGTATATGTAGTTCTATGGCAGATGTTTATTTGTAATAAAGCAAAGAAAGTAGTGAATATAAACTTGTTATGCTGATTAGAACAAAAAGGGTTGCATCTTTTTTACTGTATGCAGAGTTTACTATCTAAGTATTTTGAAGTGGAAAGTGATTGCCTTCACCCTCTCTCACAAGGAAAAAAAAAGATGCAGGACCCATCATTCTTGGTCATTTTTAGTCAGCATTGGAAAGTTGGGTGCTCTGACCCTTCATTTCCCCCCCAGGATCAGTATTGCTCTCCCCTCTGGTTGACAGCTTGTAATTAACTAGCCATCATTGGGTGATCTTTTTGCTATAGTAATAGTATTCCTGATGTTCCTTCTTTCCCATTTATACAATAGTGAGTATACCTTCTTAGAAAAAGTGATGTTTGGCTACTTTGGTCAGCTTGGCTTATGTGGTCAAAATTGGCAGATGGTTTGCATATTCAGTTACATTTACAATATACCTTAAAAGGGGGAATAAAGCAGCCGGTGAACACATGATAATGTACCCAGCCATTGGCATCTGACATCATGGACATAGATTATAAAACTTGCTCAAGAATAACAACAGTCCATCATAACACATCTAATGCAAATTATATGATTTTTTTCATTTGCTTGAGGATAACATGATGCATATAATGTCACTGTTTCCCATGTATCCAGTTTTCCATGTACCCAGCATATGGATGTCCATGTACCCAGCATAAATTAACTGGATAGCTCAAGAGGACCCAAAAGGTATGTCACTATGTGCAGGATAAGATAAGATAAGATAAGATAAGATAAGATAAGATAAGATAAGATAAGATAAGATAAGATAAGATAAGATAAGATAAGATAAGATAAGATAACCTTTATTGTCATTTTTATACTGTGGGCACAATGGCACACATCAAAAATGAAATTTAGTTGCCCGCTCTCAAAGTGAAACACATACATGACACACACACACATCCCTACATATACGTAGCAGTAAATATTAAATATTGTCCATCTTGAATATATAACAGAAGGAGGAAGCTTGAGAGTTCGCAAGGTTAATGCTATATGGAATGAAACTCTGGCTGAATCTGGATGTTCTGCTTCGGATACCACAAAGCCTCCTCCCAGAAGGTAACAAGGAGAACAGGTCGTGAAGAGGATGTGTAGTGTCCCAGATAATCTTAGGGACCCTGCTCAAGCAGCGCTTCTGTGCTATGTCCTGGATGGGAGGGAGGGAACTGCCAATGACCTTTTCGGCCATTCTCACCGCTCTCTGCACCGCCTTCCTGTCTGAAGCAGTGATGCCTCCAAACCAGACTGTCATGCTGTATGACAGGATGCTCTCGATTGTCCCCCTGTAGAAAGTGGCCAGGACAGGGGAAGGAAGATGTGCTTTTCTCATGTGGCACAGAAAATGCAGGTGCTGCTGTGCCCGCTTCACCATGTATGTATATGTGTATATGTCTCTGTGTGCATACATGCACGTTAATAACAAAGGTTCAAATATCTCTAAATCTCTTTATAATTATGTTTAATTGTACCATAACTTATAACTCATTTTACAAAAGATCATGAATGGCTCCTGTAATTATTCAGATGTTTCGAATGTAGCACTTTTAATCAATCTGATTCTTATTATTTTGAAAGCATCTTTCCTTTCTCATTGATAAATATGGAGGTATACTTGGCTAATAATTTCTTATCACCAAGGTCATCTGAATACCTACACATAATAATTGATATGAAATATTGTCTTCCAAGCCTTTATTTGCAATTGGTATCTTACATAATTACAATAATTTTTATTATGCATTCAAGTCTTGAGGTATATCTACATTAATCGATTTGGAAGAGACGGGAAAAGAAAGGAAGCGAAGGAGGCAATGGCATTCCAATGAAAGCATAAATTTGTAATAAATACCTTATTTTTTTTCTTAAAAAGAGGCAGGAAAGAGACACTAAGATAACAGTTTAAACATTCTGATTTTATTACAATTATTGAGAAAACCTACATTCCTGTGTTTGAAGGTTGTTTTTTTTTAAAAAAAAGTCTCTTAGATTAAAATAATCCCCTCCTAAATGGGTCTGTTTCATGGAATATTCCTTGTGTGAAAACAGATGAGGGAAGGGGAGTAAGTGTGAAACCACAATGGTTTAGCCATAAATCGGATCATCTGAAGAAATTTGACCACCCAGTTTTACAGAGTTTTCGAGTTCTGATTGTCTAGCCCAGTGGTTCTCAACCTTTTTAATGCCGCGACCCCCAACCGGTCGTAAGTCAAGGACTAAACCGGTCGTAAGTCAAGGACTAAACCGGTCGTAAGTCGAGGACTATCCAACCGGTCGTAAGTCGAGGACTTTC
Source organism: Protobothrops mucrosquamatus (assembly GCF_001527695.2). Classification (NCBI taxonomy): domain Eukaryota; kingdom Metazoa; phylum Chordata; class Lepidosauria; order Squamata; family Viperidae; genus Protobothrops; species Protobothrops mucrosquamatus. The sequence continues at coordinate 934,332 of NW_015386230.1, forward strand.
CCTGCCCGGGAGCGCCGCACATGCGTGGTTCCGCCCCCTGCGCTGGCCAAGGCGTAGCTGGCAAGCGGCAGAGACGGAGCAGGCCGACCACCAGCTGGCCCAGCTCAAGGGAGGTAAGGCACCCGCCGGAAAAGGGGAAAAAAATGGCGGACAGCCTTGCTTGGCGACCCCCGTGAAATGGTCGATTGACCCCAAATGGGGTCGCGACCCATAGGTTGAGAACCGCTGGTCTAGCCTTTGTCATAAAATTCTTACTTGATATTGGACCCAATTCATTTTAATCTCTCCATCAAAATTTATGCAGAGAAAAGACAACAGACTGTGCAGGGTTCCTACAGTATGACCAAGAAATTTCTATATTGCTTTCATATATGTTCAAAGTGCTTTCAGTAAAGAATTATCTATAAGGTAAATGATATCATTATTTCCCATATTTGCGATGGAAGCTGAGAGACATGTAAAGCCTTCCAATAGTCCACTCCTTGCCACTGTAACTGAGTCCATCCACCTTTTTGCTGGTCATCCTCTTCCACCATTCCCAGCATTAAAGCCTTTTCCATACAGCTAGATCTCTGCATAATATATCTGAAATAAGGTAATTTGAGCCTGGTCATTTATGCCTCAAGTGAGAACTCTGGATTGATTTGCTCAATGATCCATCAGTTTGTTTCTTGTCTGTCTGTGATACTCTCTGGAATCTTTTCCAATAACAAACTTCAAAGGTGTCAATATTCTTCTTATCCTGCTTCTTTAAACTTTTGTTCCATAGGGTGTCACAGGCTTGCACTGATCTGATCTTTGGAGCTATAGACATTTTAATAATGGTATAAGAAAAGGGAGAGAGAAATTCTGCCAAGCTTTCAAGATTCTGTATTATCCTCTGAAATAATAATGTAGAGTCCCTTGGAGAATCTGTTTCCTTACTCAGTCTACCTTGAACGGGTGACTCATAGCTATAGAATAAATAGAAGAAATCTTGACCATAGCCTGAAAATAAATGTAGCGGTTGAGAACTGAGTCTGTAACTGTAAGCAAAATCGTGGGAAATACAAGTTATGCCTCACTGAATCATATTGGTTGAAAAAGTCAGTTTAGTGATTACACTGAGCCCCCTGTTTGGTGCAAACATCCAAATAAAACTATCCCTAACTGAAACACAAATAAAGGAGAATCTGTCGCTAGTCTAGAAAAATTGGTTCTACTGTCAATTTGCCCTTATTGTTAGGAAAGTATTTCCCCCCCAATTTTCAATCAGAAAATTCCTTGCCTTCCTTGAAGCTAATGTACCGTAAATTCATTATTCTACGTCCTGCATTTCCTAAGGAAAGAGGGCAGATCTTGACCCTATGTTTTCTATGTGATATGATTTCAGATATTTCAACAGTATTACCTTTCTCAGCTGTCTTTTCTCAAGACTAAACTGTCCAGCTCCTTTATACATCTTAGACCAGCACTATCTGATCTTTGTTGCCATTTCCTGCTCCAATTTGTTGTTCCAGTTTTTCTGAACTCTTTTAAGCATATGTATTTATAAGTTTCATTCAAGTTAGACCTGAAGCAGCATGGTGGCCTAGTGGTGAAGATGCTTGCCTCCCACTTGGAAAGTTGAGAGTTCAAATCTAGACATTAGCAGATATTTTTTTTCTCCTGGGATCCAAAAGAAAATAAAATATCTGCTGCAAACTCCATGTGGTGTCAGGAAGGGCATTCAGCCAGTAAACGCTCATATCCATCCAGTTGCCTCAACTCCATCCAGTTCCAGTTCCATCCAGTTCCATCCAATTCAGATCCACCCAGTTGCCCCAGGGTCATAGAAAGAAAGTTTATTCAAGTTAGGCCTCATCAGATTCAGATGAACTCTGGGAAGCTCACAGAATAAAACAGTAAATATATATTACTTTTATTACTACTGTATGTTCTCTCTTTGGATAGATAGATAGATAGATAGATAGATAGATAGATAGATAGATAGATAGATAGATAGATAGATAGATAGATAGATAGATAGATAGATAGATAGATAGATAGATAGATAGATAGATAGATAGATAGATAGATAGATAGATAGAACATGCAGTAGTAATAAAGATAATGGTGCATCTAGTCAACAATATAAATTGAATACCCAGCAAGGGGCTCTAATCACCACAGCCCAAATACTGTGAGAAGAGCCAGATCTTTAGAGTCCAGAACTGGAAACAATGTTATTTCCTGTTATTTTAGAAATTATACTTCTGATAATCCAGTCTAAAATTGCATTTATCTATTTTGCAGCTCCCTTACATTTTTGACTCATGATTGCATTCCAATAAAATACAATATCAGTTTCTTCTTTCCATGTGTTATTACTAAGCCATGTACCCCATCTTATAACAGTGCATTTGATTTATGTTTCCTAAGAGAAGAACTCTATTAAATTTTATTAAGTTACCGTCAATCCCTTTCTCTAACTCTATCAAGAATTTGAGTTTCCTTTTCTAGAGTATTAGCTGTCATTTGCAAATTTAATAAGCATTTCCTCCCCCCAGAAGTAATATGATATTTGGACCAAATTAAAGTTCGTAATCAAAAGCTCATTCTGGGGAAAAAACAGAAATACTATATTTGCCTGTCTCTCAAGATGTAAATGAAAACTGCCTGAAAGAATAGGTTCTGTTGTGAACTCTCCCTAGTCTCTATCAATGAATTAAAAGAACCCTTCAATAAGTTGGCTTGTGTTATTACAGTCCTACATATGAGAGACTTTCTAACCTTACTTATCCATCAATCTAATAGTCTCTAGCTTACTAAAATGTTCTACACATTCATCTCCTTTTGGAGACTGTTCAGAAATTACAGATAAGATGATTCCTAATTATCTATTGTAACTGGATGCTATGATGATATAGTATTGTACTACATCAATAGTGCTCTCTTCCGATCTAATTTTGAGCCCCATTCCAGGGCTTGGTTTTAAACTTTGAAACTCTTGAAAGCTTACAATCCAGTTTACAAAACATTACCTTTGCTAAATTTGTGTCTACAAATCTATTCATATCTTTAGGAAGTGGCTTCTTTTTCCTGCTTTAATAGATGCCAAAACAATTTTTGAAATAACCTATTGATTTCACTGGGCACTTGGAGACCATAATGTACGCAACAAGCAAATACCACTGCTGAAGAATTCAGAAAAGCCATTGATTATATGTGAGCCACATCAACATTGGAATTCCACAGGACTTTATACAAGAATCTTAATTAAAATGCAGCCTTGGAATGTCTTTTATATACAGATTCAGTAAGATGACAGGATCAGTTTATGTGCCATACAAAAGAAAGAAATGTTCATCAGACTTTTTAAAAAAAAATGAAAAAAGAAATAATGGAAAATTAAAACTCACCAAAAGCAGAAAAAAATGCAGTTATGCTACTTTTTCAGAGTGTAGTCTGGTCCCCTGGAGCCTTTTCATGCTTACCGCTAAAATAACAAAGCTAAGATACTGAAAACAGGTGTCACTTGGGTCTGCAAGAAGCTGATAACATCAGATGAATCAAAGGCCAAGGTCAATAAAATTGCAAAACTGCTTGGCCAATGTTATTTTTGCTGTGATTCCAAATTGTTGAAAAACAAGGCTTTGAATCTGACACCTGAAAATTATATGATATATGATATGCTTTTTATTAAATAAGACATGCAAAAAAAAACCTTGGACCTTCAATGGCTTTCTTGTAATTATTAGCCAGTATTTTAGAAGCTGAGTGTTCTGAATGCTATAGTATCACAAATGTGCTTTCAAGAGCTTGTTGTTTTAAGCTAAAAAGGAAAAATAAATACTGAGATACAAAAAGCTCTGAAAATGTATAGGTCACCCCCCCCCCCAAGTGGTGGCAACACCAATTCTTTCCATCTTTTTTCTTCCTACCTCATAAATGCACAAATGTGAAATCAATCATGTATCATATAGGCACCCCCAAATCACAAACATCAGTCTCTCTCGTCAAACCCATTACATTACAAAATCCAAGGGTGATCTTATATTTATTCTCAAATGTAATAGTCCCTCATTAAGGCAAGAAAGGTCCGTGAGAATGAGGATTACTATATAAACATTTTAAAAAGTGAATAAAGTTTTAATTCAGAGCCTCTTTGGTGTAGATATCTGAAAGCAAAAAGAACAACCTTAGCTCATGGCAAAATTTATATTCATATATCTAGTTTATACTTAGAGATTTCCAGGTAGCTGATAGGCTAAGATCAGCCTCTTTTTAGATGGCCAGTGCAATTGAAATCATACTAGATATGGAATGATAATTAAGCCCTATAGTCCAGAGACTTTAGAATCAACAACCCAGACAATTTTGGGGGTGGCCTCATATGAGAATATATTTAGTAAGGTCATACTGGGATGTTCCATTTACAAAAATAATGATAGGCTTTCATCTTTAAACAAAACATATTGTTTACTTTTTTCTGCAATGTATTAAGAATGTACCGTACAATCAATTGTAAAGCATGCACAGATATTCCAAAGGTCATGAACATAATCCTCAAACTGTGCCACAGAACCCTGAACTTTTCTAGAAACTTAACCAGAAAGAAGATCAGCACTACTTCTTTCTTTGGAAGACAGTTGTTCATGACTTGCTTTGAAGTAGACAGTAAGGCTTTTCTCTACTTCAGCCCCAAAATTTTAACTATCTCTTAAAAATTGCTGAAGTAGCATTGCTAAGAATGAGGTGAAAAGCTATTTACTTTGGAAAGAATATGACCATTATGAGCACTCCCAACACACAAATGAGTTAAGTTTAGTCTCTTGATACATTTTTGTTTTTTCAAGGAGATAATGGATTGTTCAGAGGTGGCATCTCTGACTAGCAGGCTGATATGGTACAGTTCATTCTATCATAATAGCTTTCTACTGTCTTCCTCCACTGCATGTCTAGACCAACTAACCTTCAGTTCATGTAAGGTTAGTCCTGGTCATTGTCCTATAGATGAATAGTATCTGAATAAGCACCAGCATGTGGTAAGAATATAAAAAGTTTGAAAGGAATGCAGAAAGGAGGTTGAATGCCAAATGTGGACATCTCTTATTTAGGCATAACTAATTTTCAAGGAAAGTATTTTTTTTTCCAGAAAACAGTAATCATAGATGGATTTGTCAAAATAGGTCTTTGAAGCTACTGTAGAAATGAACAGAAGAAGAAATGGTTTCTGTTTAGAAACACACACAAACACACAGAGAGACACACAATTAGCCTTTTAAGAATGTGCACATGATGTATAATAGATACCTGTCTGATATAATTAATTATATTTTCCTAAATTTAACATTACCTGGAGGGGAAATCATTTTGCTTGGTGAAATCCCTCATGCCACACAAAGTCTGTTAGCAAGCCAAATTTAATTACTGTGATAAAAACCACAAGAAAGACTAGGTTTGCATTAAATCCATAACCGCATCTAGGGAAGAACAGCTTTAATCACCTTTGAAATGGTGACCACAAACTAATTAAAGGGAAAGTGCTCTCATTAGAAATTATCCAAGAATATCAAATCTCAAGGTTGTTGTTGGTTTTTTCTTTCTGAAGTCCAATTTTAAAAAGTGTTTGCATGGGCTTCCTTTTTTTTTTCCATTTCTGCTTTAAGTAGCTATAATTTCACTAGAAATCTTTAGAAGGAAAACAGGCCTCAATCCAATGTGAATTTTATAAATGCCTAGAATGGTGTTATATTTCAGTGTACAAGGCACATAATACCATAAACTCTCACTTTTGTTGATAATGAAAACTACAATATTGAACAGTATAATAACTGAAAAATTGCTGACCTATTGTGACATCAAAAATCTCTGGCTTGAGGTAGCACTCTTACTCTACATCAGTAAAAGACCAATCCTGACTATAATTAGGCCACTGGCCAGCAAACAAGAAAACTGGCCCTAACAGGATTTTGGTCTGGACCTGCATTGTTTTCTAGGGTTTCTTTCAAAATCAGGAAGAGTCCGAGTAGCATCTTTCAGACTAATAAATGTTATTCAAAGATATAAGCTTTTATGAATGACAGCAAATCTGATGAAGTGGGCTGTGATTCACAAAAGCTTATGCCTTTTAATAAAATGTGTTTTAGTGAAAAATTACTCCCAAGATCCCTCCTGATCATGGCCAATCAGACTAACATGGCTCTCCTCCTATTTTTAATGTTTTTTTCTTTTTAGCTGCATCTATATTGAGATTTGATTAATCAACTAAATAAAAAAAGGATAGCCTGCCCATAGGGTAGGATATCAGTGTGGGTTATGATCTATAATATAAGCAAGAACATAATACAAGAGTAAGGAAGTATAGATTTTAATGAAAGCTTGTGGTTGCTAAGACCCAGATGCATAAGTAAAAGGCCTGATCCTGCAAAACAAATTGGATGCAAGTAAGGAACATTGCAAAGAAAGCAGAGCTGCTTAACTCACTCTTTGCATCAGTCTTCACGCTAAAAAAAGTTATAGCCCAACATTCCAAAAAAAAAAAAACCTACTGCAAAAGACAAACTAGAAACAAAAATTAAAATAAGCAAGAAAATGGTAAAAGAACACGTATCCGACCTTGATGAATATAAATCACGGGGACCTGACAGATTACATCCCAGAGTTCTCAAGGAGTTGGCAGATGTTATCTCACAACCATTGCACCACATCTTTCATAAATCCTGGAGCACCGGGGAAGTACCTGAGGATTGGAAAAGGGCTGATGTGGTTCCCATCTTCAAGAAAGGGGATAAAAAACAGACCCAGAAAACTACAGACCAATCAGTCTAAAATTAATACCTGGGAAGATCCTGGGAAAGATAATAAAAAAACAGATCTGCGAACAATTAAAAGCAAACAAAGTTATAACTAGTAGCCAGCACGGGTTTGTTAAAAACAGATCATGCCAAACCAATCTTATTTCATTCTTTGATAAAGTGACTAAATTAGTAGACCAGCGAAATGGTGTGGACATAGTATACTTAGATTTCAGTATGGCATTTGACAAAGTAGATCACAACCTACTGCATGGTAAGCTAGAAAAAGCTGGAATAGACAATATCACCACCAGATGGATTTGTAGCTGGCTGACAAACCGTACTCAATGAGTAGTCCTCAACATCCACATGGAGAGAAGTAAGCAGTGGGGTATCACAAAACTCTGTCTTAGGCCCAGTACTCTTCAATATCTTCATTAATGACTTAGATGAGGGAATAGAAGGGTAACTCATCAAATTTGCAGTTTAAATTTAAATTTGCAAATTTAAACTGACAGGAATAGCCAACACCCCAGAAGACAAGCTCAGGATCCAAAAAGATCTTGACAAACTTGAATAATGGGCCCTATCCAACAAAATGAGTTTTTATGTAGAGAAAAGGAAAATTTTACATTTAGGCAGGGAAAAAATCAAAGGTATAAAGGTACAGATTAGGCGAGATCTAGCTCAAAAATAGTAACTGTGAGAGGGACTTTGGAGTCCTAGTGTATGATCACTTGACTATGAGCCAGCAGTGTGCAGCAGCAGCCAAAAAGCTAATACAATCCTCGGTTGTATAAACAGAGGCATAGAATCAAGATCACATGAAGTATTAGTACCACTTTATAAAACCTTAGTGAGACCACACCTGGAATACTGCCACCAATTTTGGTCACCATACTACAAAAAAGATGTTGAAACTTTGGAAAAAATTCAGAGAAGAGCAACTAGGATGATCAAAGACCTGGAGACTAAATCATATGAAAAAGGGCTTGGGTTTGGCTAGTCTAAAGAAAAGAAGAAATAGGGGTGACATGATAGCAGTATTCCAATATTTGAGGGGCTGCCACAAAGAAGAGGAGATCAAATTATTCTCCAAAGCACCATAGGACAGGACAAGAAACGGCCTTTTCTGGACCGGGATGCCTTGCGCACAGTTACCCACGCTCTTGTCACCTCCCGCCTGGACTACTGCAACGCTCTCTACATGGGGCTCCCCTTGAGGAGCACTCGGAGGCTCCAGTTAGTCCAGAATGCAGCCGCGCGAGTGGTGATGGGAGCTACTCGTCGCTCCCATGTAACGCCGCTGCTGCGCGAACTGCACTGGCTACCGGTGGCCTTTCGAGTGCGCTTCAAGGTGCTGATTATCATCTTTAAAGCGCACCATGGTTATCTCCGAGACCGCCTTCTGCCACAGATTGCCTCTCATCGGCCGGTACGCTCCCACAGAGAGGGTCTCCTCAGGGTGCCGTCAGCCAGACAGTGCCGGCTGGCGACCCCCAGGGGGAGGGCCTTCTCTGTTGGAGCCCCCTCCCTATGGAATGAAATACCCCCAGAGATCCGGGTCATCCCGGATCTCCCCTCCTTCCGCCGCACCCTCAAGACATGGCTATTCCAGCTAGCGGGGCTGGCCTGAGGGATATTTTAGATTGGATTTTAATTTGATTTTATATTGGGTGTTCACAAAATTTTAAATGAAACGGCAAAATTAATATTTCTTTTAATTGTTTTTTAAAATGGTGTTTGTAAGGTCTTTATCTGTTTTTAGCTTGCTGTAAGCCGCCCTGGGTCCGCCAGGAGAAGGGTGGGGTATAAATCTAATAAAATCAAATCAAAATCAAATCAAATAGTTGGAGACTGACCAAAGAGAGAAGCAACCTGGAATTAAGAGAAACTTCCTAACAGTGAGGAAAATCAACCAGTGGAACAGCTTACCTTCAGAAATCATGGGCGTTCCATCACTGGAGGTTTTTAAGAGACTAGATAGTCACTTGTCTAAAATGGTATAGATTCTTCTGCTTGAGCAGGGGGCTGGACTAACCTCCAAGGTCCCTTCCAGCTCTATTCTATTCTAAAATTTGGGTACACAACAGAAGGTGGCCTTCTATATTCTACTCCATTACTGGAATAGAATAGGGACACAGTGACCCTGGAACTGCCAGCCAGAAATGGTCTGTACTCTGGTGGTTTGAGCCCAGCTCCATGAGACAGAGTGAGCTCCCGTTGCTCAGTCCCTAGCTCCTGCCCACCCAGCAGTTTGAAAGAAGACAATATTGCAAGTAGATAAATGGGGGGGGGGGGAATCTAGCTACATTTGTGTGTGCAGAGACTGAAAGCTGGCACTGGACCTTGTCAGACATGAGGCATCACAACACGAGGCAAGGCAAGACCAGTGGAGCCTGGAAGAGCCAGCAACCCAAGCACCGCTAGCTAACTGGTGTAGAGCTAGTTTGCCCTCCACAGTGCACCAAAGATAGGCGCACAAGTGCCGAATGGAATGAACTAGCAATCTGGGTTGTCAGGACTATATTGTGTCTAGCATGTATAGATTATAATGACATTGTATGCCATACGCTACATAAATAAATTGGAATAGAACTACATTTACACATCACAATAACTTATGACTTGATTTTACCACAGATACCACTGCTGTTGAATAAGGTACAGCTGATTTGGCTCAATCTTCATGCTTATCAAATGAATCTGTAGACCGCAATGTTTGGATCCTACTTCAGGCTAAGCCAATGCCAAATAAACCATATTATGACTTAGCACATTGCCTATATAATTAACAAATTTATATTACCATATAATCGCCCCATAATTTGTGGCTATTTATATTTCTTGCTAAGGCAAAGTCTATTAGCATCTCATTCTTAATAGTTAATGTTTAGAACAGCTAAGTATTAAGAAAATGTTAGTTTCCTACTCCTTCCGCCTGGGGCCATCTATGCATTAGATCTTGGGCATTATTCATAGTCATTTTTTTTTATTTCAATGGTGAAAAATATTGTTTCCTAACAACTGTTATGTTATGTGGCACTTGTACAGCATCTTCCTCAGAATGATTTCAGTCCTTTGCAAACAGAGATAGAAAAACCCCAGATGCTGAGACTATAGGCTGTGAATTTGTCTGGCTCAGTTCATAAAACTTTTACCTGGTCCATAAGCACATTAAAGTCAGGTAATTAATAAACCTGACTTTCCCAGACCCATTCAGGACTTTGTGCTTAAAATCTATGGCAAACATGGGCTTTTGTAAATATGATAGGGGAGATGCTTGGGAATTTTCAGCTATTATTTATTTATTTATATGTTTATTTATTTATTAAATTTATAGACTACCCATTCTTACCTCAAGGTAACTCTGAATGGCTTACAATCATAAAAATAAAATTATATGAATTAAAAGCATGAATAAGTTGATACAAAATGCAAAACACTATGGCCAATTAAAAGATAGGGAGGGCAGGAGCTGGATGGGGGAGGGGAATCAGTGTTTTCCAACTTTAGCAACTTCTAGAACAGGGGTGTCAAACTGCTGGCCTGCAGGCTGGATGCGTCACGCCAAAACCACACCCACCTCATTGCCAGCAATGGAAAAAAAAGTTGCAATACATCATGAAACGGCACGTGATGTCGCAAGTTTGACACCCGTGTTCTAGAACTTTGAGAATTCAGAATTCTCAGTGACGGCTATGTCTACCCATTTTGCAAGGCTGAGAAACAATGGCTTGGATAGGCAACAACCAGCATGTTGACAGTGTTTTCTGGGAAAATGATGATGATGATGATGATGATGATGATGATGATGATGATGATGATGATGATGATGATGATGATGATGATGATGATGATGGAAGGGACCTTGGAGGTCTTCTAGTCCAACCCCCTGGTATTGATTGCATCAGTATTAGTTTGAAGGAAATATGTTTTCACATCAAATGAAATAGGAAAAATCATAGCATCATAGGGCTGGAAGGGATCTGATTTTTCCTATTTCATTTGATGTGAAAACATATTTCCTTCAAACTAATGCTGATGCAATCAATAGTCTACAAATAACATCTATGGTCACATACTAATTTCCATAGAGTCATCAAATACACAAATTGGAAGAGAATTTATAAATCATCTAGTCCAACTTTCTACTCAATTCAGTAATCTACTGTACTAAATCATCTTTGATTTATGACCATCCAGCCCATTTCAGTTGGAAAAGAAAAGGACATTCCATGTTATTTTACTGAAACAGTTTAACAACTGTTAACCTCATCACTCCTTTTAATTTCAAACCATTGGTTCTTGTCCTGCTCTCAGTTTCAACAGAGAATAGGGTCCTCCTTACATATGACAGCCTTTTAGATATTTCTAGTTTGCCATCTTATCAAATTAAGCACACAAAACAAACTGGATTTCCAATTGTTTGTTACCTTGTTAGTTTCTCTCTGAACCCACTCCAGGTTCTCTATAACCCTTTCAAAATGCAGTGTAACAGATATGGTAGAACCATTGTCTGTCTTGGCCCTTTTAACTGTTGCATCACACTGCTTGCTCATATTCAACTGGAGGCCATTAGTATTTCTAGACCTTCTCACTTGTATTACCTCCAAGTACATCTGATTTTTGTTTAATCCAGATGGAGGACATTACATTTGTAATGTAATTCACTTGAGTGAATTTGTCCTTCAAACCTATTAAGCAATTCTTTAGCTTGGTATCATCTGCATCTTCATTTCTTTTCTCTCAGTCATTAGAAATAAAATCACTGGGTCTATGGAACCTGGGGATCCCATTCAATATTTGCCTCCAGAATGATATAGAACCATTTATGACCACCCTTTCAGAGCAGTTGTTAACCAATTTTAAATCCACTGGACTGCAATACTGCAAAACTGACATTTATTCATCTTTTCCTCTAGAATATCAAGATCAACTTTATTGGGACCAAGGCACATTGCATCCACAATATTCTCTTAATCTACCAAACTGGTCACTCTGCCATAGAAAGATGTTAAACAGGATTTGTTGTTAATAAGTGCATGAGATCTCCTGCAAATACTTCATTTAAATCCTACGTTCCTGTTCCTAAACGTTTCTTCTATGAATTTCCTCAACATTGTTTCAGATTTTATTTTTAAATTTACTTTATTGTAGCAAAGAGATTTTTTTTTCTTTTTGGACCATTATTTTGCTGTTGTCCTGCTTCCTCTGTGCGTTAATGATTCAACTGTGGAGATGGTTACCAGCATCAAATTCCTGGGTTTGCAGTTAACGAGTAGGCTGACTTGGTCACTCAACAGCGAGACACTGGTGAACAGGGAACAGCAGCACCTGCATGTTCTGTGTTGCATGAGAAAAGCACATCTTCCTTCTCCTGTTCTTACCACTTTCTACAGAGGGACGATCGAAAGCATCCTGTCATACAGCATCACAGTCTGGTTTGGAAGCATCACTGCTTCAGAAAGGAAGGTGGTGCAGAGAGCAGTGAGGATGGCTGAAAGATCATTGGCAGTTCCCTCTCTTTTATTCAGGGATAGCACACAAGCAATGCTTGAGCAGGGTCCGCAAGATTGTCTGGGACAATCTTCTGGGAGGAGGCTTCGTGGTATTTGTAGCAGAACATCCAGATTCAGTCACAGTTTTATTCCATACAGTATTAACCTTGTGAACTCTAAAACTTCCTTCTTCCATTATGTATTCAAGATGGACAGTGATTAATATTTATACATTACTTATATGTAAGGGTGTAGGTCTATACATATGTTGTATATAGTATGTTTAAATGTGTGTTATGTATGTGTACACTTTGAGAGCAAGCAACTAAATTTCATTTTTAATGTGTGCCATTGTGCCCACAGTAAAAAAATGACAATAAAGGTTATCTGTCTGTCTGTCTGTCTGTCTGTCTGTCTGTCTGTCTGTCTGTCTTATAATTTCAATTTATATAGTAGCCCATTCATCCCTGACTCCGAAGTTTTCCATTGTGGTTTAAATGAATTATGGGAAGCCAGTGAGGCAGGAGAGATATTTGTATACTGAAAACAGGATGCTTGCACACTCTCCTTGACCAATCTGTAACTAAAGTAAGTGCAAGAAATGTATATACTGTCTGTGAGAATTTAACCAATATTGTATTCATTTTTCTTTTAAAAAAAATAATCACAATAGAAGGGAAAGCTGGGGAACCAGAATAAATGGTCAATACAGAAGAAGCTTTGGGCTACACATTCCTTTTTAAAATATCTTTTTATATAAGGAAGTTGGAGACCCATATATGAATATTTATATCAAGTTAAGAATGAAGAAGATCCTGCAAAAAAACAACGTTCAGCCATTTTCTAATAATTCATTGTCTATGTTATGTTTGTAATACTCATGCTGTTTTCTGATTTCTCCTGTCTGTTTGAAGATCTACAGAAATCAACCTTGGTTAGGGATTTTGCCATTTATTTGAAAATCCTCTGGTTATGTTGTTTTCCTTCTCCCTACTCTATTCCCCTCGCCATTCATGGGAAATGAATTAGTGGATGAAAAGAAAAGCTTTTTTTTCCCCACCAGACAATTACAGAGAAAAACAGTCATTAGAGAAATATACACACTTGTACACACCCCATCAGCCTAAGCTAGTCCAAATAGCCTAGAGAGGGAACAATGGAGAAACCAACACACTCTCTGAGCAGCCTATTTATTAGCAGATTTACAAAGAGGGATGGCAACTTGGCTAAAGCCTTATTGTCAAAATTAAACACACACATACACACACGCACAAAACATAATTATGACATACAATTATTCCATTAAACGAAATTAACTATTCTTCTTGAGTCTTTGGAAGGAGTAATGCTAAAGCCCATGATCTGAATAATTAGGTCAGTATTGATGATTTCTGAAGAAAAGTCTGTCTAGACTGGATTTTTAAGAAATTGTTTTGAAATCGGAGGGGTAGGTAGGGCTATGTGTGTGCATGTGTGTGTTTGCTCCTTTGAATTCTCAGGGTGGTCATGTTAATAGGTTTGCCCTGGCAGGTAGAGCAAACTCTGGATCAAGGTGTGGCTTTCCTGCTTTGATGTCAGCTGTCACGCTTGACTGCATTTGGATCTCTTTGGCTGCCATCAAGTCTGTTGTCGTGGGAGACCAGGTAAACCAGAGCTGTTCTCTTTAACAATCCCTCTTTGGCACAGAGAAATCTTTTATTCTGGGAGGTATTTGTGGGTTTTTGCCATGTCAGGGAAATGAGTACGCTGATAGGAGCTTTTAACGTTGGAAAAGAGGCATTGTTTTCTATGCAATCCTAAGAGAAGAGGCCTTCACATAAATGCAATATGGCATTTTGTTTATAAAGATCTTTGGAGTGGGAAGGGAGGGATAACACAGCCTGTTTCATTGACTGAGCAGATTAGTAATATTTGTGGTTTGAGAATGTCATTTATAATAAAAAAGACCAAAAAAAGATAAATCTTGTGCCCAGGAGCCATAATCTTGTTAATTATAATTCTTATGAAAGTATACATGTCTGTATTTTGGAAATTTGGACTCTCTTTTCAGGTCAAAGCATTTTAGCAATTGCTAACCATTTTAAAAGCAAAATTACAAGAGCAGAGTAATACCACAATAAAAATGGCAATAGTTCACAAAGATTATTAGGTGCAAATAGAAATACATACTATTTCCACAGCAAGGAAGATAAAACCAGAATTGTTAAATTGATCATGCTATTCAAAGTGGAGAATATATTTGAGTATGTTTTTTTTCATTTGGATACCACTTCTGGATTTTGTCCTTGTGATGAAAAAAAAAAAAAAAACTTTGACTTTGGCTTTTTTGGTTAGATAAATTTGTCATTATAGAAATGGCTAGTTATATATTAATGTGTAAAAGAAAAATGTTGAGGCTGGAGTGTTTTTATCTTGTACTGTGCTAAATAGAGTCTGAAGTCAACACCTTTTTTTCCCTTGTACCTCACACCCTCTTTTCTCCTCTCCTTTTTCTTCCCTTAATCTCCTATTTCTATTTTTCTTTGTATTTTATATATTAAATAAAATTTGATAATTTTTTCTCTAAAAAAAGCATAATTACATAATTACAACAGCAGAGTAATACCACAAATATGGGAAAGATAAAATCCATGCTAAAGACATCTGTTATTCCAAAGCTCTAGCAACCTTATGCAGAGAATGGCCAAAAGAAAAGTCTGTGTGATCATACCAAAATGCCCAAGCTAAGGTCTCGGAATCACCTGTAACCTCCCTACCACCAATATTTGGATGTAGATCCTAGAACCTCTCTAAAATGTCAATAATGATGAAAAATGACTGTTTGCATCATCTGGAAATGTGAATTGATGATGAATAGATGATCTTACAGGGGAGATGGGTAGCATAAAAATTAATACATCTTGCAGAAGTTAAGAATCTCTATGTTTTTGAATGAGAAAATATATATATAATTTGTAGAACTCTTCTACAATTGTTAACATTGGAAGGCCAATTTCCTCTATGGCCTGGAGCATCTATTGCCACAGTGAAATGCTAACTAATTAGTTAGTAGAGACAGCCTAATAAGTGTTATTCACACATAGCAACATCATCTTTAGATTACTGTAATTCATAGTAATTGTGCAGAATGCAGTGGCCATACCTTGGAGATCATCTATTATAATCCATGCTCAGTAGAATTGTCTACTACAGCATACCTGATAAAGAGAATCCTTGCTTAGAAACCACAATTGGAACAGCAGATCCATCACTAAATGCCATCGTCATTAAGCAGAAAACCATCTGACCCTGACAGACTTATGGAGTCACATCCAATTTGGTTATTAAGCAAAACATGACATGTTCACATCATACAATTTTACTTCTGTGTTTTGCATTAATTCTTCTTGTCACAAGCCAGGTGGGAAGTACACAAATGGCAATCATGTGACCTCAGAATGTTGTGACAATCATAAATGCACACTGGTTGTGAAGCACCCAAATGGCGATCTTGTGACCATAGGATACTGCGAAATTTGTAAAAGTGAGGACTGGTTGTAAAGCTAGAGATTTTTTTCTACACCAACATAATTTTGAACAGTTGCTAAACAAGACAATTAGTAAGTGAGAACTACCTATAGATGGCTATCTAGTTTCTGCTTAAACACTTCAGTAAAGGAGACACCACACTTCCTAAACAGTCCATTCCACTGCTGAACAGTTCTTGCTCTTAGGAATTTTTTTATGTCCAGTTGAAATCTAATTCCTTGTAATTAAATCTATTGATTCTTGTCTTTCTTTAGAAACAGCACACAAGTCTACCCTCTGCATGATAGCATTTCAGATATTTGAAGGCAACTATCAAATCTTCCAACAGCTTTTTGAAAATTTAGAGTCACGTATGTGAGACTAGCAGCCATATAAATCAAATAAGCTATTATTATTGACTAAACATATCTAGTAACTCCAGCTGTTCTTTATAAGTCTTTTCTTCCAGTCTGTTTATCAACTTGTTTCTTTCCTCCATGCTCTAGTATATCATATTTTCTTTCTAAAATGTGGTGCCAGAACGATATGCAATATTATAGGTGTCAGCTGAAGAATACAGAACAAAAAAGAATGATGACTCTGTAGGAATTGTATCATCACTAGGAATTATGTTTTCTTTTTTTAAAAAAAATACTTGTACATTGTAATTCCATATATTGGCAATTTGCTCATATGCCTGAGAATGGAAAAGACTGTGCTAATGCTTTTAATATTAAGCTTTAAGCTTGGACTGAAATGAAATGAAAACATAACATTCGTATGTAAATCCAGTTATATTTCAGCTTGTCCCTTTCATTCCATTCTGATTCTTTCTCTTGCGAAGCAAAGAACACAAAGTTATTAAGCACAATTCCTACAATTCCTATCTCACTTGTTAAAATCCTACATATGTAATAGGATTCTTATTTTTACAGTAATAAAATATGTTATTCTGTGAAAAACTATGGATTGTCTCTGCATGTCTTATTGCTTGAACATATGCAAAGATAGTATTTGAATGAGATGTTCTTTTATAGGTGTAGGGTAAATATAAGAGACTCAGGAAATCAGTAACTAAGAATCAAATACAATCAATTTAAGGTGATAGTAAGTGACATTTAAGATCTGCTTTAAGAAATCAATTCAAGTGAGATCCCATGTTTCCCAGAGTTAAAACAGAAACTGGATCCCAGCCTTAGAATATGGAAAGTCTACAATTATAGCATGAGGTGTTGAACAACTATTGCTATGAAATAATTGGCAAGCCAGAAATTTACAGTCTCAGTTCCTATTGCCAAAATAATGATATACCTCATGGGGTTGCAGTGATAATAATGTTTTAAATATGTGTGTATGTATGCATGTCTCTGTTTGTGTGTGTGTGTGTGTGTGTGTGTGTGTGTGTGTGAGAGAGAGAGAGAGAGAGAGAGAGAGGGAGAGAGAGAGAGAGAGAGAGAGAGAGAGAGAGAGAGAGAGAGAGAGAGAGAGAGAGAGAGAGAGAGAGAGAGAGAGAGAGAGAGAGAGAGAGAGAGAGATTTTGTCAGTTAGCTAGAGCAGAGGTCCCCAACCTTTTGGGCACCAGGGACCGGTTCCGTGGAGAAATAAACATTTTTGGTATAATAGATAAGTGACCAAGGAAAAATTCACACATGTATACAAGTCATTTGATTAGTATTTAATCCTTGTTCGCAGTTACCTGAATGAGTAAACTAATCCCACTACAATAGCATTGTGCTCCTATTTAGAATCGTTGAGCAGCTTCTAAGGTAACATTTTAAAACAAGGAAGGGATCTATGATGACTAATTCATACATGTGAATTAAATCAACACCTAGTGAGCATATGTTGAAATGAGTGAGAGATGTACAGAAAAATATGGAAGATTGTATCCCTATTACAACATGAAACTGTGATAGAACAATCATGCAACTGCTAATGGAAAGGGGAAAAGCAGTTGATTACAGACACATGTCCATTATGCACACAAGTGTTGAAACAGTAATTAGCTATTTTGTTGTTGTTTGGGGTTTGGCTTCAATTTTATTTTTACTATTTCCTGAAAAAAATCATATAGGGTAAAATATGTTGTGGAAGTTACATCCAAAGTTATTGAATCAAAAAGCATGTGTTTAGTTTTTTTTTTTTAAAAAAAGAAACTTGCTTTATATTTTTGCACTATGCAATTATACTTTTCTCTCAGAATGTGAAGAAATATTGATATGATCTGAAGAAAGAATAGAAAATGTATAGATAATAAAACTAGTCCATGTATTAGCATTGTTAATACCCAAAAGAAGTATTAAAAGGGTATCATACACATGATCATGAATCCTGAACACGGTTCTTGTTAGAGCAAAGCTCAGGAAATAATGAGTCAGCACCTATACATCAAATATGAAATAATGTTTTGCCTTGACACTATACCAGGACTGATTAAATCAGTTTGATCAAACTTTGCTCAACACTGGAAGTAATTCTCTATTTTTATTTTTCTTATATATGACAGAGAATGGAGAAAAGGAAAAGGAAAGTATGTGCTGTTTTCACACTTTAGTTTTGGTAATGCTGATATTGTTATAACTTTTTTTAAAAAAAATAAGGCAATATATTGACCTATAATGACCAGGACAAAAATATAAAAATTAGGGTGGAAAGTTCTTATTTACAATTTTTTATTTTAATAATTAATATTTCTGCAAGGAATTGACTTTGGAGTCATGACTGGTCAACTGACTTATATTTAAATCTGAAATCTAGATTTAGAATAGAAGTTCAGCTTGCAAATAAATATATAATACTAAAATATTGCTGTCATTGAATAAGTAGCTGTATACATTTGTATGCCACTTTGAGCTCCTAGAAGTAAAGTAGGAGATAAATTTAATAAAGTTTATTCCATCTCTTTCTCTGATAAAACAACCTGGACATCCTTATATTATATTGGCCATTAGCTTTTCCCCTAAATGAACCTGAAAATTTGTCAAAAACATATTTTAAATTCTATATACTTTCCCAATGCATTGCCAAATATTCACAACACTTTTTCACTTTTTCACTGAATTGTTATGTGTATTTGTTATGCAAGAAAGTATACTGGGTAGAATATCGTTCATATTTGATAGGTCCAATTACTAAAGCAGTAGTATCAAACATCCTACAAGATGATGTTTAAAAAAATAGACATATGAGGTAGCACATGCAATTATGCACATTTGTATCTGTGCAGTTTCTATAATCCTCCTTGTTCTTTCAGAGGTGGAGAAACTATTGTAATTAGATTGCTGTGTGCCACTTAATATATGTATGCTATTATTTGCAAGGTTGTGGGTATGAATTTTCTCTTATCTTGTTTACCAGCATATGTTATATTCAATATGATAGATAGATAGATAGATGATAGATAGATAGATAGATAGATAGATAGATAGATAGATAGATAGATAGATAGATAGATAGATAGATGACAGACAGAGACTGAGTGTTATCAATTCAAAATGAGAATCATGTGATTCGATTTTATAATCTGATGTAGAATTCATCAACTATGAAATGAATATCAGATAAGCTTCTCCAGCTTTTCTGGTTCAAACGTGACCTTATACATCGTATATCCAGTAGCCCAATTATTCTGAGCCAATAATGGAGCTCAGTCTTATAATTGATAACCTTTTCTTTTTCTTTCTCAAGCTTTATTACTATTGTCAATTCAAAGCAAAATGGTATCAATAGTGTAGCCGTAGAGGACTTCATCTATTTTAATATTTTGTAAGTTTTTAAGTAATAAAGACCCAACAGCAAGAAAATCATCTGGAGTATGGTAGATACTTGCTTCCTGAAATTTGTGATACTATTACTAAGAGAATAATTCAGGTTGACCCTTTTTCGTTTCTTTTCTTTTTCAGAGCTACTGCAAATACAGGGCATTTAGTACATGAGAGGTTTTGTACCCTCTCTCACTTTCTGTATTTTCTAACATCAGTAAGACCACTGTAGTTCCTTTTTACAGAGGGGAAACTGAGGCCACATATTACCAGAATAAGAAATTTTGTATAGTTTAAAAACTCTTTAAAGAAAAATTCTAGGAAGGGTTGAAAATGCAATTCAACTGCCAGGAGCCTATATCTGAAGGCACTAGGACTTTTATTTTAAAATTTACCCACCCTCCTCCTTCTCCCACTTCCAGCAGATGGTAAAGCTTTGGATGAGCCCCAAGTGATGTCTCCTCAATAGCGTTTGCCTTGTGACCTACAGGACAATGGCATCATAAACCATCCAAAGACTTGATTGAGAAGCCACTCGAACATTTCCATAAGTCATTCTGCCATTGCAGATCTGTCACAATTTTGTCATAAAGTTTGTAAAATTCTACTGACATTGTGTCATCTCAGTAAACGCAATGGGGGAAAATGAGTTGGGGCAGGTGTGAGCACAGATTTCAAGCTTAATGCGTGGGCTGTTTGTATGTCTTCTGCCATAATCGAGGCTCTTGTACTTGATGTTTTTCTGGAGCCACAATGAACTCTTCCATCCTTTAAAACAATCGTTCTCACTTGATTAATTTAAAGAGCCAAAAAAAGTTAAAATAACTTGGCTTCACTTTGCAAAACACTTCTGCTCTTCCTTGCTCTCCTGCACTCATTAACTTTAGCAAGCAAAGCAGCCTAAACTAATATCAATTCTGATATTTGTTGGACCAAATGCTTGTTGTCACTTATTGCCTTAAAGTCAGTGAGTTCTTGAATAAGAAAACTGCTGTAAGAAATATGAGCTGAGAAAGGAAACATCAATTGAATGGGCAACAAGACAGTTCAGTGCAATAGAGATGAGCTGAAATATTTCTTAGAAATATTTATCTATAATATTTTTAGTAGTTTTTCTTTTCTTTTCATTTGTTTTTGTTTGTTTGTTTTGGTATCTTTAAAAAACAAGCAGCTCAGAGATTAAAATATACTTAAAAATCATTTCATTGTCAAAAGTAATTTATTTTGTCTTTATGATTAATTTTTCATCAGTAATACACTGACTACTGGCTGTACAACTTTGCTAATTTCTTTGTCACTGATTGATATTTTATCTCTGCATCAAAAATGCTTGTAGCTTTTCTTCTTTTTTTCTTTAAAAAAAATGATTAATTTAAAAAATGTTTTTACTCTGAAGCCATCATTAAACCAGTCTCTATTCTTTTCCAAAGTTAAGTGGTAAATCAAATGCATGTACTTTCATCATATGTTTAAATTTAAGATAATTTGGTAGCCAGTGTGCTGCAGTAGTTAAGACCCAAGGCTTAGGACCATGAGTTGTAGCAAGTTCTAGTTCCATTTTAGGTACAAAGCCAGCAGGGTAAATCTTTGGGCCAAATCCTAAATCCTAGGAAGAAGTCAGTGGCAAACCTCTTCAAAAATCTTACCAAGAAAACTGTAGGGACTGGTCTAGGCAATAGCCAGGAACCAAGACTGACTTGAAGGATTCCCCCCCAAACTGGGGAAAGAGAATCATATACACACATACATCTTATGATAATATCTTATTCCTTATCATCAGTGGCACTTACAGAACTGATGAACTTCCTCCATTAATAAACATTATCTTTAGTGTGATAAATTCTATGTAGTGTGTTTGCAGTTGAATGCAAATATTCATATTATAATGGCCACATGATACAAAAAATAAAATGATTGCCAGTTATTTTTAAAGAGCTTTTACAATGTATTATAATCAAAATTTCTCTGAATACTTAAAAGAAGATCAATATTTTGAGTTCCCCTTCTATAATACAGTTCTAATTTACGACCTTGTTATTATAAGCTTAATTGATTGAAAAGACGAGTTCAACGATTTGTATTACCTATATTATAAAATAAATTGATTGGCATATTTAAGGTAAATTCCACAATAGATTGATCCATTTCCAGTATTGAATTCACATTTTTTACCTGTTGACTCTAGGTAAATTGCACCATTGTACTTCATAGTCTTGAAGTAAGTGATAAAAAGTCTTATTTCCAAGTTTTACTCTCTACATCTATATTTTATACTATATCACACATACACACAATTGAGAAAAGGTAATTTTAATTTCCACAAAAATTGTGAGATTAATTTGATAAAGATATGGCAGGAGAGGGATTTTTTAAATCATGGAATAGTGGGTATTTGATCTGTAAGAATTTTACTTAAATATACCTCTTCCTGTAATAATTCTGATATCTCACATAGTATTGGTGAAAAATGCATCTCTGACAAAACTATTTGGAAAGCATTTTATCTCCAGGTTATCATTCTCATTATTAGTCATCCCATTTACTTTTAGAGAAGAGCTTTAAAAACACATACAAAGCATAAGTAAGATTGGTCATTGCAGATGTATCAAATTCTTACTGCTTCAATCCAGCAGACATGAAAGAAATTATTACAATTGTGCTGCTTAAAATCATACAAAGCAAGAGATACTACAAAGGAAATAAGTTAAAAAATGAAATGTTGAAGAAAACATTTAATTATAGCTTTGTATGTTTAATCTGAATTTTTGTCTGTTTAAAATTGTTCAATTTTTTTACCAAAATAAATGGACATTTTTGTCACAGAACCAAGAAAAAGTATGTTAAAAATACTGTCATGCTATCAGAACTATTCCACCATTATCCTTAATTGGTCTGTGGGGTTAATAGAGCTTTGTTGGTATCTCTAGTCTTCAATAGGCAAAATTACAGTCTAATTCTATAGTCTAATGCTGCTTTATTTATTATACATTTGTGCTTTTCATAGATATTTTGAAACTCAGACCATAAAAAAACTCAAATCAATATTTATTATACTATATAGTATATAATTCCTTTGTATGATTTTTAACGCTGACGTATATCCTAAAACCCAACAAACAGTATAATCTAATACTGATCCTTTCAGTGGGAAGGTTCATAGCAAATCTCTTTATTCGGAAATCTTTTTAACTAGGCCAAATCTCTTCAGCCTGCCACTTTCTAAATGTATCGCGCCTACAACTCCAGAACAATATGGCCAACTTTTCTTGAAGTTGCTATTTAAAGTCCATGTTTTTTCAGTTCAAAATGCCAACATTGTTTTTGTTTCATTTACTAAAAAAAGAAAGGAAAAGACCAAACAACAGAATTTTCCCTTAGTCACATTTGTTCCCTTCCAGCTAGTGGAGATGACATTGGGCAAGGTATGCCATTTTTCAGAGCTGTGGGCCCCTCTTGACCTTTGAGTGGTATATTGGTAACTTCTTTCTAAAATATAGGCTGGGTCTACACAAGACATGGATGAGGCTAGACAAGAACTATATATCACTTACATTTAAATTCAATTAAAATAAATTAAATTCAGCCAATACTTATTCCCCTTATATTTAATAATTTTCCCTTTCCATTACTGTATATTGACCATGCAATTTTAGACTCCTGGGATTCTTTCCAAGTTCTCGGGCACAATATGTGGCCCTGAGACTGCAAGTTGTGCAAGAGCAAGCCAAAACATTATGACACAGTAGATGGCACCTTCTCAGACTCCCTAACCCATTGGAACATAGTTTTAAGTGGGCACTTTTTTAAAATGACAGGCATCTAAATATTAAATAATCCTTTAACTGGGCAATGATTTTTTTTCTAGCTAATCAAACAAGCCAGAAGGGAAAAAAAATATTCCTAGAGATTAGTCATAAGTGGGCAGTGAAGTACTGTTGCCCTCAATATTGGAATCTCACTCATTGAGCTAATCTGCTGCAAAATGTTTACAACTATTAAATTGTAAAATTATTAAATTGCAAAGCAATTAGTTTATTAAAAGAAATGCATAAGGCCTGACATAAAAGAATATAAATGTTTAATGATGGATGATAAAGTAGAACTTAGAAGGGAAGGAAAAGCGAGAGGGCATGAAAGAAAAAGGGAAGCCGGCTTGTCTCAGGGGCTTCCTTCGCTGCCTGTGATACTGATTCCTGACTTTGTCTTCATGCAACCTGCAATAGCTAATAAATTCCAGGCTCCCCTGCCTGGAAGCCAAGGCCGATTAATATCTGCCTACCTTGTTACCTAATTCATTATGGAATAGCAGTTAATTTGATTTGATATTATTTTAATAAAATTCTGTAATATATTAGATTGTTTCAGGCTATCAAAATAATTTTCCAATTATTACGGTTACTCAAGCAAGTCTCTCTCTCCCTCTCTCTCTCTTTTCCCCCCCCTACATGAGCAGCAGTTGGTCTGACTCAGAATACATTAGTTCCTACAGCTTCATCCCAGGCAGAGGAATACCAAGTATATGCATGATTACACTAGCACATGTTATTGTCAGTAATGAGAACCTACAGATCAAGGGAAACAGTCTATAGACTGATGGGTGATTATGGTCCCCTATGATGTCATGGCATTGTCAATTGCTCTTTATTTACCATTGCCATAAAATGGGCCTGGAAAAGCATCTGCCCTGAGGACTATCATTCCCCAGAGAATCATCTAACCCTACCTTGGTATCCTTTGGAAATCTCTAACAACCTGGATTTTAAAATCCTGAGTGGTAGAGTTTGGAAGGTTGGTGTGTGTGCCTGCATTTTTACCAATGCATTATTATGTATGTATGTATGTAGTTTGATATTGTATTGGATGTTGTATTAACTTTTTACACCATCCAGAACCTTTGGATTTGAAAGCCTATAAATCAAATGAATAAAGAGGCAATCAGACCTGAACAGGTAGAGTTGACAAAGTTACATCTTCTAAGTATCTGAAATACTTTCTTCAACTTGTTGTATGCGAAGCCAGATTTCTTTCTGAGGGAGGTTGTTTGCAATGCTTAGTTGAAGAAGAGGACTTTAAGCTGAGCCTTTGAAGAATTTTCTTACATTGAGCAACATGAGCATAGGACCACAATATGAATAACATGGACTTGATCTAAATAGAAAAAGATAGCCAAAGCAAACTAGCAGATGAAAGCCCTTCTAATCCATTTAAAATTGGCACTATTGACATGAGAGCATATTAACATGAGAGCACATTTGACATGAGAGCATATTCACCACGTGCTTTTGGGTTTGGCATCATCTGTAGAAGTCCATCATATTCAAATACCTAACAGTGTAATCGGGATTGCAGACTACCTCATCATTTCTACAACATTCTCTTTCTGGATTTGGAAGGGAAATGGAATGTAATTTATTGCTACATCAATAAAAATAAAGACCATGAAAATAATGTGACTATTCTGTTTAATTCTATTACAAGTATATGTGAATGGTTTTAAAGATACTATGTAGTAGAAGAAATGAAGATAGAACATAAATCATAATTATCTTTCAAAAATATTAGCATTCTCAATGTTCTTTTTAAATCTGCTATAAATCTGAGAATTATCTCTTGATTATCTCAGTGTCATCATCCTTTCAGGAAGCTTCTTTGCTTTAAAGACTAACAACAATCATAATGTATTCCAACTTTGCTTCCTTCATTTATAGTTCTGTAAATGCAGTTTAAATAGTAGCCATTTGTCATTCATCTGTCTACTTTGTTTAAACAACCTATGTTCTTTGCCAAACAGAAATGAATGTCCTAAACCCTACAGCTCTATACTCCAGTTTTCCCATTATTTCCAGATAATCTGAAGAAATTATAAACATAGAAAAAGGAATCACAAACTACTGCTTTTTTTGTTTGACAATTCAAGAAAACAAAACCAGATAAATTCCCACTTAAGCATAGCTGTGAGGGGTCCATAGTGGTCTCTGAGTTTGTTTGTTTTCTTGAAGACGTTTCATTACCCTAACTAGATAACATCATCAATGCTAGTAAGGAGTGCTGTTTGCTGTCGGTTTATATTCTGGTGTCTTGCCTGTCTGGGTTGGTGGGGGCGGTCTTTGGCAGTTTCTTGATTGGGGTATTGTTTACTTGAATGTTGGTCTGAAGTTGACCTTGGAGTTAATCTATGCTGATCTGAGTGCTGATTACTGGTGGAGAGGGTGCTGGAGTCCTTTTCTCTTTTGGGCTGGTTGATTGTCTCTTTTGCATAATCTATAGATGTTGTTAATGTCTACATGTCTATTGATGACTGATTTGTCAGAGTGCCAGGCTTCTAGAAGTTCCCTGGCATTTTTGGATTTGGCCTGGTCTAGGATTGTCACATTTTCCCAATTGAAACTATGGTTAAATATGTCTATATGTTGTGAAATTAAAGAATTCTCATCATGCCTTTTGACTGCCAGTTGGTGTTCATGGATGCATTCTGTCAGTCTTCTGCCTGTTTGTCCTACATAGTGGTTGTTGCAGTTCTTACATAGTTGTCTCTTGCTCAAAAAGGCCTAACCTCAGCATTCGACATCTGTTGGGGTAAAAAGATATTAGTATTAAATAGAGGTAAGTTTCTTTAAAACAACTATGCTAATACACAGTAGTGTAGTATGACCTTCTAATCAAAGGAGATAAGAGAAATGCTGATAGATTTTTGTTCTTCTCCGATACAAAACCAAACTGAGGATAAGACCTACAATGTATGAACTATTCTATAGATTAAATTGTACACTGCCCAGAGCCCCTCTATGAGAGAGATCGGCAGTTAAGAAGAAAGAAAGAAAGAAAGAAAGAAAGAAAGAAAGAAAGAAAGAAAGAAAGAAAGAAAGAAAGAAAGAAAGAAAGAAAGAAAGAAAGAAAGAAAGAAAGAAAGTTAAACTTCTCCAAATCAAGAATTCTGGAGTTTCCAGTACCATATCTGAGACTACCTTGATTAGTTCAGTCATGGATTTCATTAGGTATCCAGTTATTAATAGTGCTATTTTTATCTGGTTATACCAAATGGGGAATATATAGTGAAGTTTTGGAGTGGTATCCTACAGCCCAAGCGTCCTTCCTAATCTTCATCCTATCTGGATTCCATGAAACAAAAGATTACCATTCCTTTGAAATGAGCATGGGTGATTACATTTTTTTCTATAGATATTCAGAGTTCACTTGGATGATCAGATGTTAAAAACAATATCTTGTTTATTTCAGAACTAATTTTCTGACTTTCTACTGGCCTATTCCATGTATTGGCAAAAGGGTCATTCATATTCATTCAATGGACAGTCATGTAAACCTGGAAAAGAAAAATGCCAATGTTCAATTGTCTTGCTGTGAATATCTATTTCTCTTCCTTAGTACAGTTATTCTTTCTTTCTTTCTTTCTTTCTTTCTTTCTTTCTCTCTCTCTCTCTCTCTCTCTCTCTCTCTCTCTCTCTCTCTCTCTCTCTC
>NW_015386230.1:961434-975043 GCF_001527695.2 Protobothrops mucrosquamatus
ATTAGTTTTTCTCCCACTTGATTAGAGCATCCATTGTTTTGCATTGCATTCACCTAGCTCACATAGCAAAGGTATTAATGCATGAAGTAATGAAAGTTGGTTTTTCAGCTGGGTGATATTGTACACTGACCTGTACTTAAGCTGCACCTACGACAAATATGACCTCCAGACAAGCTAGTGTTTCCCTATATCTGTTTAGTTCACATTCTGTTATGCAGATTGCCTTCTGTACCTCCCAATTGATTTTTTTTCCTACTGATGTAATGGTTATAACATTTGCCTTACATGGAAAATGACCCTATTTTTTAAAAAAAAATACTATTTTTCTTTTCCTGAGCTGAGCTATTTTTTTTTGCTGTAGTGTTTTGTTCTTTGTAATAAGTCAGCTGGTGTACTATTTGATCATTTTTCCAGTCATTTGAGAATATAGCAATTTGTCCATGGCCTGATGAGAAAGAGTTTCCAGTTTTTGCAAGCTGCTGCAAAAGTGTCTTAGTAGTGACAGTTTTTTTTAAAAAACAAAAAACAGTTTAGACTCAAGCCAGCATTAATACAAGATAGGAGCACATATATGCTCTTACAATACTGGTGACTGACTCATGGGATATACAGTATATCATATATTCTTTATAACCCTTTTCATGCCTTAGCAGAATTTACTAGAAACCTAAATGGATCCAAAGAGAGCTTGCAGTTGAAGAGAAATGTGAATACACATATGTTTTATTTTGGTAAATTTCCTTATTATTTCCTTTGCTTAGCTATTATTAAGTGCATGAAATAATATTACTGATAGCAGAGGGTGCGCATAGTTTAATGTTACTAGTTAATTGTAATACAATTAACCAAATAAATGGGTTGTTCTATTAAACCCAGGCCTTATTATATATTTCTCCTTGGCAAATCATTTGTTTTATAAACGATTTCCTTTTATTAAAAAGGAAATTTATTTATTTATTTTTGACATATTTAGACAATAAGGAATGAAGGAGGAAGGTGGCCCTTTTTTTTTACTAGAAGAACATTACAAAAGTGATGCTATCACTAATATCAATCATAAGATATCAGATATAAGATTCAACAGTTGGCTTTGGGGGCATTTTCCCTAACCATACTCTTCAGTCACAACTGTATGAAGCTTCAAAGAGATGCCTTACTTCAACTGATGTCTTGGTAAAAGTGTTCGACTGAGGTTTCTTGACAATGCTTGAGATACCCAATACTTACTAAAGACTAAGCAAGACAGAGCAATAGCAAAGCAATTTGTTCAAGAGCCTTTGATGGCCTTCTGGGCACGTGCGTGTAAAAGACACTTCTGCTTGAAAAGCAAAGTATCTCAGTCCCTGTAGTGAATGCATCAAGGTGAAATGCTTCACTTTTTCAAGTCCAGGCATCTTCATGAAACTAATTACCCCTTCAATCCAATTCTAAGCAGCTTAAGCCCTCAATCTCAGTATAATATTTATATTTAGTATAAATATCACAGAGCTTTACAATCTGGTGACCACTGCATCACCACTGCATTTTAGTGGCAAAGAAGAAAGGAGCTCCAGAGATACGGTGAAGCCTCCTAGAAGAGCAGTACGGTGTTCAGTGTTTAAAAGCCATAATCTAGTTCAATCTTCCACTCTATGTCATTGCAACAGCTAGCAGTAGACAAAACAAATTATATGGAAAGATCTCTGAATGTCATATCTAAGAGGCAGAGAAAAAGTAGGATGTCAGTTCATACGGCAACCTTCCTTAAACCTATATTGCCAAGCTATGATAGACTATAGCTCAAGTCTCATAATGCCCAATTATTCTAAGAATCTAATCTAATACATCTGGAAGAAAGCAAGCCCTATGTTGAATATTATATGAAATAGAGATCTTAGTACAAATTGCAAACGTTTGTATGCATCTTACAGTTTGACATCATCAAAGAAGCTAGAAAATTCTGTGTTCTACACAATAATAAAGGCTTGCTGTCCAAAAAGTTGTAAAATTTTGTATGAAAATGTTATGCCTATTCTGATAGAGGCCTGGTCAATGAATTGTTCAGCATGAATTGGTTAAATTAGTTAGTGTTTATTTACTGTGGTTTGTCATGTTTTATTGATAAATCTCCATAGAGAAGAGAAGTTGCCCTTTTAGGTAAATACAGTAAGAACTATAATCCTATGTCTGGGTCATCATAAAAGCATAAAAGTTCATAAAAGCACATCAACTTTCCTAATGCCTTCATTTCTCCCTCTTAAAAATCTTTCCTTTTTACATAAACAGGTTTGGGAAGGGGGAAGCCTTCCATACTGTTTGGGTAGCTAAATACTGACAATTTCTGGGGATTATTATTCCAGATTTGAAAGAAATCAATAAAACAAAAAAGAATCAGGGAGGGCATTCAAAAATCATTTTTCCTATTAGAAGATATTTCAAAATGTCCTTTGTATAATTCCTTTGTAAAGCAATATGAATTTTCAGCTAAGAAAGAGACAGTTGTTCCTTTTTTGTTCAATGTGAAGACCTCAAAAGAGGGTTATTCCCTCTTGTTCCCCAGAAAAGTAGCTGAGAGGTGTTTAAACCAATAACTCTCATATCTCCCTTGTAAAGTCCATCTTTTTCTATTCAGTAATGCTGTTTTTCTAAAGACTGTTAGATGTGGTGTCTTGGTTCTTATTTCTTTCTGACATTTCTGGGAAAAATGTAATAAGAGTTATAACATCAACACTGTTCCATCCACTACGATGGATCGACTGAAAGGTTATTCAAAGTTTCAACAATGTTTTGTGAGCAATGTCTGGAGAAAAAAAAGTCACATTGGATCAAAGGATTGCAAGTTTTCTATTTAAATATCACAAAACAGAGTACAGCAACAAATCAAACATCAACAACGTTTTTTTAGATTGTAATTTACGTTCAAGGCTAAACCATCTCAAATCCTTTTTTGAGAAGAAACGCTCAAGTCAAATAACTTAAATAGACTGAATAATATGCTCATGCTGAAACAACACTGAGCAGCTAAAGAGAAGTATGGAAAGTAGTTGTATCTCACAAAGATGGATGAGTTACCATCCATCAGAGCAACTCCTAAAGTAGGCACACAGCCAGTGGTTGCCCCATGGTCATTGATTGTTTAAGTATGTCTGTGAATTGTACTTTTGCCTATATAATTCTTGCAGTAGTTTATTCTTTCAGTAAAGAAAGTAACAGAAAAACCTTCTTCCAATTGTGTGTCAGTAGATCAGTAGAAAAGCTACAACATGATGTTTAGCAGGCATTCCACTTACTCAGAAATATTATGATAAAATATTCTAATATCAATCCCTGTATTTATAAGATAGAGCTCTGGAGTCTAAAATGCAGGAAGTATGCCTACTCTTCATGAACCCTATAGACAATTAGATAGATTTACATTCTTTTCAACATTGCTAATGTACAATCAACTAAAATGATTTTAAATTTTCAAAATTGCTACAAGATGGTTATAAATTCTTTGTGTAGATAGCTTTTCCATTTGGTGGTAAGACTGGAAAGTCTTATCACTCTTTTATAACTTTCCATATAATTTTTATGAACGCAAACATAAGGCATCAAAGACAGCTGTCTGAAAACTTCCCTGTGATCCAAACCAAGTGGCAAAATTAAGTCCTGAAAAAGTTAAGCTTCACATCTGGTTTGTGGTTTGTGCATAGACAACTTGGCCTGAGAACATAGCACAGAAGTGGATTGATGAAGAATAATGTTCAAATTTAATAATCAAGCTTGGTTACCGAATACAGCTATAAAGATGGTTGAAATGAAAAGTTTGTAGTGCATGTCTCCACTCATCACATAACAAAAGAAAAGAAAATAATGGGATGCTTTAAGTTAAAAAGAATCCACCATCTTGAAAATACATGAGAGGAAGAGAAAATGGAGATTGGGAGAGAAATTATGCCCTTCTCAAACCATAGATCACAGATGTCAAACTCGCCACGTCACGTGCCGTGTTGCAACGTATCATGACTCTTTTTGCATTGCTGGCAATGGGGTGGGCGCAGCTTCGGTGTGATGAAACCGGCCCGCAGGCCGGCAGTTTGACATCCCTGCCATAGATAATGATTTTTTCCCATGTAGTAAGCAAAAGGCTACTACTGCTACTTTTTACAAAGTATGATAGCAGTGTTCCAATATCTCAGGGGTTGCCACAAAGAAGAGGGAATCAACCTATTCTCCAAAGCACTTGAAGGCAGGACAAGAAGCAAGGGATGGAAACTAATCAAGGAGAGAAGCAACCTAGAACTAAGGAGAAACTTCCTGACAGTTAGAACAATTAATCAGTGGAACAACCTCCCTCCAGAAGTTGTGAATACTCCAACACTGGAAGTTTTTAAAAAGAGATTGGACAAACATTGAGCAGGGGGTTGGACTAGATGACTTCCAAGGTCCCTTACAACTTTGTATTATTATTATTATTATTATTATTATTATTATTATTATTATTATTATTATTATTATTATTATTATTATTTTGCTGCATTTATAAGGCATGATGTCATCTTTAATGCATTGACATTATAATAGCAAAAACTACTTTTTTAATTTGTCAATTCATGAGTCGTACACAAAATACCAGACTGTTAGTGAAATAGTATGAAAGATATTAGTGGAAATTTAATCCTTTTTAATCCAGATATTATATTAGCTCACATCTCAGGCAAATTGATATGTATTTGATTTAGTGAAATTTTGGTAAAAATTAGACACCCTGCTTTGCATCTTTCAGGATGAATTTTGGATTGATCTCACATTTGGTTTCAGTGGTACTAGCCATGGCAAGTTGTCCCATTCTGTACTTCAGAGCAGATGTTAGACACAATAATTCCTCTGGTGATCTGAGAACCCTGACAGCTATTTTTTACAAGAAAAGTTCCTCACAACACAGAATAAATATGGGGACATGGTTTTCCCCAAATATCTGAATGTCATATATGAAAATCCACTGAAAAAAAATTAAAGGAACAATGTTTATCTTCTTTTCTCTCTAGCATCATAATCAGCTAATGAACCATGCTTGCTTCTCAAGACGAAAATATAATTCTATGGTTAACAGAGTCAGAGTAATTATCAGAAATAAGAAATCGGCCTTCAATAAAATACAGGTCTTGTTCAATTGTTGGGAACAAAAAAAAGAGATATGTTGGCCAAAGAAATGCAAGCAATTAATAAAATAGAATATTTTTGAGGAATAAAAAGAATAACTTTGAGGAATGTTATAATAAAATTAATAATAATGATAAAATCAAGAACAATACATTTAAATCTATTTAAAGCCAACCAGGGAGAACATTGGACAACAGAGACATTAAAGGTATATTAGAAAAAGATAGGAATCTACAAAGATTCCTGCTGAGTATTGCTAATAGATTTAGAACTGAATTTTGAATGGTTAACAATATTCTTAACACAGTACATGTTTAACTTAATGTTTTCTCTCTGTTGCAGTCAGATATACTACACTGCATCTAAATGGAGAGTCTCTTTCTTGAGGCTTTGTCTGCAGGAAAAAAAATTCATGCTCACTCCTTCCAACTACAATATTCATCATCCTCAACCTAAATTCCTAGGCAAGAAATACCAGAATCCAATTTACTGATCAAATTATAGTACTGAACTTTTCCCCCCCTTTCTGCACAGTCCACATTTTATTAGTAGTAAATCAAATGTTAATAATAATAATAATAATAATAATAAGAAGAAGAAGAAGAAGAAGAAGAAGAAGAAGAAGTAGTAGTAGTAGTAGTAGTAGTAGTAGTAGTAGTAGTAGTAGTAGTAGTAGTAGTAGTAGTAGTAGTAGTAGTTGTTGGAAGGGACCTTGGAGGTCATCTAGTCCAACCCACTGCTCAGACAGGAAACCCGATACCATTTCAGACAAATGGCTGTCCAGTCTCTCTTAAAAAAATTCCAGTGTTGGAGCATTCACAGCTTCTGGAGGCAGGTTGTTCCACTGAATAATTGTTCTAACTTAGTTCTAGGTTGCTTCTCTCCTTGGTTAGTTTCCATCCGTTGCTTCTTGTCCTGCCTTCAGGTGCTTTGGAGAATAGCTTGATTCCCTCTTCTTTGTGACAACCTCTGAGATATTGGAACACTGCTAGCATGTCACCCCTCGTCCTTCTTTTCGTTAAACTAGGCATACCCAATTCCAGCAACCGTTCCTTATATGATTTAGCCCCCAGTCCCCTAATCATCTTTGTTGCTCTTCTCTGTACTCTTTTTAGAGTCTCAATATCTTTTTTACATTGTGGTGACCAAAACTGGATGCAGTATTCCAAGTGTGGCCTTACCAAGGCATTGTAAAGTGGTATTAACACTTCACGTGATCTTGATTCTATCCCTCTGTTAATGCAGCATAGCACTGTGTTGGCTTTTTTGGCAGCTGAAGGACACTGCTGGCTCATATTTAAGTGATTGTCCACTAGGACTCCAAGATCCCTCTCACAGTTGCTACTATTGAGCAAGGTACCACATATACTATATCTGTGCATTTGGTTTTTCTTGCCTAAATGTAGAACTTACTTTTTTCACCATTGAAATTCATTTTGTTAGATAGCGGCCAATGTTCAAGTCTGTCAAGATCCTTCTGTAACTTAAGTCTGTCTTCTGAAGTGTTGGCTATTCCTGCCAGCTTGGTGCTGTCTGCAAATTTGATGAGTTCCCTATCTATTCCCTTATCCAAATCATTGATGAAGATGTTGAAGAGCACTGGGCCCAGAACAGAGCCCTGGGGCACTTCACTACACACTTCCCTCCATGTAGATGCGGTTCCATTGAGGACCACACTCTGGGTACGGCCGTTCAGCCAGCTATGAATCCATCTGGTGGTGATGCTGTCTAACCCGCATTTTTCTATCTTATTGAATAGTAGGTATTGATCTACTTTATCAAATGCCTTACTGAAGTCCAAGTAAATTATATCCACAGCATTCCTCTGGTCCACTAATTTTGTCACTTGGTCAAAGAATGCAATAAGATTTGTCTGGCATGATCTGTTTCTGATAAACCCATGTTGGCTTTTGGTAATGACTTTGTTTGCCTCTAGGTGTTCACTGATTCATTGCTTGATTATCTTTTCCAAGATCTTCCCAGGTATTGAGGTCAGGGTGATAGGTCTGTAGTTTCCTGGATCCATTTTTTTCCTTTTTTGAAGATGGAAACTACATCAGCTCTTTTCCAGTCCTCTGGTAGTTCCCCAGTGCTCCAGGATCTTTGAAAGATATAGTTCAGTGGTTTTGAGATTACATCTGACAGTCCCTTCAGAACCTTGGGGTGTAGTCCATCTGTCCATGTGATTTGAACTCATCTAGGGTGGACAGGTGCTCACTTACCATTTTCTTGCCTATCTTAACTTGTGTTTCTAATCTGTTTTTTTACGGTACTGTTTTTGATAAGTTGGACTCTTTTTTCCCTTTTTTTCCCAATAGTTGCTTTGATGATATGCAGGATTGGTTTAAATTCTAGGATTTATTCAAAGGGAAGATTCTTAAGGACACAGGAAAGCAAATTCTATGGGACCCTTAATTCTATCGATAGAGAATATTTGTAGCTCAGGGTTGAAATGAGGAGTCCTGGGTGCTCTCTGAGCTAGGTAATATCATCAGCTGATGTAACTGAGTTTGGGTAATGATACATCTGCAAGAAAACAGCCAAGCTCAGATAGCACCAAGGACCCCTCACTTTAATTCTAAGTAGCAAAAGTGGACTCTGGACTGGGTATGTACTATGAAATATGTACTAGATTGCAAGGAAAGATGTATAACAGAAATCTTTCCTTTTCTTTTTTTCTTCCTTACTTTGTGTTAGTGTTTATCTTCTTGTTTATTTTTTTTAATATTAATGAGAAGAAAACAAATCCTTCCCATACCTATCCTTCAAGTGTCAGGCTTCCTATGCTTCTATTGTTCTAGCATGAAAAGATGACTGCAATCTCGTTTGCCGATGTTAATGAGCAAAAGATGGGAAAAACAAACATTTTTCCTCTTTGAAATAATCTTGAACCATCCAAGAGTTTGAAAAAGCAGCTCTCAAATTGAAAAGTACATGTTTTTGTTTGTCCAACTATTGGTGAAGAAATGAAGAATCTACTAACACATGCAAGTATCTTCTAGATCAGTGGTTTTCAACCTGTGGGTCAGGACCCCATTTGGGGTCGATCGACCATTTCACGGGGGTCGCCAAGCAAGGCTGTCCGCCATTTTTTTTGTCCGCCATTTTTTTCCCCTTTTCCAGCGGGTGCCTTACCTCCCTTGGACTGGGCCAGCTGGTGGTCAGCCTGCTCGGCCGGCGCAGGGGGCGGAACCACACATGCGTGGCGTTCCCGGGCAGGAAAAGTCCTCGACTTATGACCATTTGGGTAATCCTCGACTTACGACCGGTTTAGTCCTCGACTTACGACCGATTGGGGTCGCGGCATTAAAAAGGTTGAGAACCACTGTTCTAGATCTCAATTATTTCATTTCACCAATCTAGTAGAATTAAGCCCAAAGAATTCCAAAAAAAAGAAGCAACTGTTGGAGAGATCTCTGCCAGCTACATTCTTCTCCAATACCATTTCAAGGAATGAGACTGAGGAAACAAGGTACGGTTTTGCCTCCATTTGCAACTGAGTTCCAATTTGTGCACTGTTTCAATATGGCAGAAAGACAGCCTTTCTACTGTTTTGAAGCAGAGAAAGACTGGTGAGATCATTTTGTCACAAGCCTAACTTATGCATACCAAGTGACTTTTAAATAGTCTGTTCATGGATGATGATGACTTGTAGAAGTTCCACATTTATAATCTTAAAAGAAAATGGCAGAATGTAGATGGGGTCCTTCAATTCTTTGCCAATTGGATTGCAGTTGGCTGCTAAAGAAAGATCCCAAAGCAGGCCTTAAACATGATTAGATTTTGGATTTAGCTCAATGCTGCTGGTTTTGATAGTCCTGAAATATTTTATGGGTTTTCTGTCCACATTGCTTGGATATATTTTTGGCCCATGTCTTTGAAATCAAGCTTTCATTGCTTTCTTTAAAATGATGACTTTAATCTATTTTATTCTTGTAATCCATCTTGAAGAAGGCCTGTGCCTAAAATATTTAAATAAATTAAAGAAACATGTGTACACACATGCACACACAGAAATAGACTTTCTGATCACTACATGGCACTACGTACATGTAAGCTGGATGCTCTTTTTTCCTGGTTTAAAAGCCTATTCTTCTCTAACCAAACCTTCCACTGTCTTTCAATCAGTTGCTTCCTTATGTTGACCATTGAATCATCTGGTCGCAATTGAATCTGTTTTTTCCATCTTGATGAGTAAAACAAAGTAAGCACAGAGCAGACTTCAATCCAGTATGCTACAAATAGCTCTTCCTTTAATTCTATAAGCTTGCCTGCACTTTCTGTGTACAGACTGAGGGCTAACAGTGCTTCATGGTATTTACAGGGAAATACCATTATAAGGGAAAAAAAACCCCAGAGTGCTAAATAATCGCCACATGTCGTGGGAGGAACTTCTGTTTTTAATAAAACCAATCTGGTCTGGATCAATGATAAGGGGGCCAGACTCACTTCAGATGGGAAGGCAGAACTTTGAAAAGTTCTTGTCAACAACATTGATCTAAAATAAAGGTCTGTGGGAGGCAAAGTTAAGATACACTGAGCTCGGGGCATTTGTTCCCACAAGGGGCAAAGTTCTGAAGAACAGAAAGATCTATGTTATTAGGGTGGCCATGTACAGACAGTAGTCTTCTATTTGAAGAGCTCTCTGTTCAGATCTGTTTTAAAGATGAAGGACCAAAAACACAGAGAACCAAAGCCATGGACACTTTGCAAACATGGGTCAGTCAATCCTATTAGACAAGGCATGTTCTTTTATTTAAATTATAATAATTTTAAATGTGCACTCCTCCATAAAATTTAAGACCAGCATATGTTACAGAAACAAGTGTGCTTTTCTGATTCTTTTTGGGGGCAGGAGTAAATGGCCACCATAAATATAATTTATTAGTGGCTTTTATTTCTCCTATTACACTTTTCAAGAGATTACCATTTCACTGCATCGGCTTCTTTTCACATTTCTGCTTCTTTCTCCCCCTTCTCAGGTACATCCTTCCATAAGTTAAATTAAATTTGTCTCCAAAAACTTTCATTAAACAATTTTCCTCAAAACACACTAGAAACCACTTTAATTGTACAACTATATTCTTTGTGGTTAGGTTAATGGTAGTGGCATTAATTGAAAGAATCCAAAGCATGCCAACCCTACAAGATCAAATTGGCTAGGCAGATGCTGTGGGAGACAGGTGGTCCCTCAAGTAACAAAGCCCTATGCCATGTATGGCTTTATAGGTAACAACCAGCACCTTGAATCACACTTGGAAGCAAACTGTCATCCAGCAAAGCTTCCAAATCAGAGGTATTATATGGGCATACCAAGGCATGTCCATTATTGCTCATGCTACAACATTCCGGACCAGTTGAGGTTCCAGATGTTGTTAAGGGAACCATAAGTAACGTGCATTGCAACAGTTAAACTGCAAGGGACTAGGGAATGAATGACTGTCTGAAAGCATCCCCACCTCACCTCAGTCTAGGAAAGGATGCAACTGGTGCACCAGATGGAGTTGTGCAATTACCTTCTGGGGCACAGTTAACACCTGCTCTTCCAGCAGGAGGTGCAAGTCCAGCAGAAACCCTAAATTTCATGGCAAGGAGGGATGTTATTTCATCCAAGGTCAAAGATGGAATCTCCCCAGATTTACATGACTCAAATACCCACAGCCAGTCAGTCTTGGGAAGATGGAGTTGAAACGGTTCTTCCCCATTCAAACCTGCACAGCCTCCAGGCATTGGGCCAGAACCTTGACAGTCTCACTTGGCTGGCCTGGGATGAAAATATATAATTGGGTATCATCGACATTCTAATAACATTGATGCATGCCTATTAATTTAGCAAACCTAGATTTAGGAACATGATTTGTTTAGAGAATATACCATATCTTCCTCTAGAACTGAACTGACTCCTGGAGCTCCTTGTCCTGGATTGAATAAAATAGGTCTACAGAAAGCAGCCTCACATTTTTTTCACACCAGGCACATGAACAAGGAACAACCACCTTCAAAATAGAAGAGAGTAATAATGTTTTACAATAGACAAATAGTAGTAGTGTTTTACAATAGACAAATAATAGAGGAATCTTGCTTGAAACAACACATATTATGCAAGTTGTGCTGCTTCCCAAGGCACAAAAGGAGAAAGTAAGCACTTAACTTGCCTCCTTCCTAAGGCTGAGAGAGAGTGACTGGCCCAAGGTTACCCTACTGGTTTTGTGCCTAAGACAAACTAGAACTTACAGCCTCCCAGTTTCTAGCCTGATGTCTTAATTATTAGACTGAACCAGTGGTGGGATTCAAATATGTGAACAACTGCTTTTCTGTGTGGATGCTGCTTCTGGAAGTCCATTCTGGGCCTGGCCAATAAAAAATTAGCTACCGGTTCTGCCGAAGTGGTGCGAACCAGCTGAATCCCACCACTGGACTGAACCAACTATGATTTGGCAATGTCATTCATGGAAAATTACCTTACCATCATCCTAAAAACAATACTCATTTCTCCCATATGAAAATTTCCAATATGTTTCCTCTCAGGAAAGGTCAAACAAAATAGCAAAATACCAGTGGATGGCATAAAAATGACACTGAAATGTCATTCCAGAAAGACAATCTGACACCAAAATGCAGTAGATTGTAGAGTGAGGAGAAAGATTTTCTAAATTGTAAAGATGGAAACTAAATAACCAGTGTAATTACGGGAAATACAAATCCATCAAATGAAAGTATCTAAATTCTGTTTTAGAAATTCTGAGGCTGTTTTTAAGCCCTGGAAGCAAACATGGAAATGTAACAGCAAATCACAATATGTAAAACAGAAGACAAATGTCAAATTAAAATGGATGGAATTAAAAATAAATTCTTAGAATCTTAGATCTGATAAATCTAAAGATCCACCCAGATAAAAACAATCATTAATTCATTTACTAATACTGTGAAATAACTACAATATTTCATGTGCCATATCACAGTGTCCCAGGGTAAAATGCTATGTCTAAAGTTTTCAAAATACCACATAAATGTGAAGAACATATTTTCCAGGCTTATGATTGATGATACCCTGTCAATAGGGTTAAGATGGGAACAGGAAAACAAACACATTTGTGTGCTAATTCTCTAATTCTAATAACTTATATTCATATTTTATGCCTATTGGCCACTGAAAGAGAGGGATTACTTGAAAGAATGATCAAATGAGCAGAAATTCCTGCCAATTTCTCAATTAGTTTATTAGTTCTACCAACAAGAACTATGTTGTTGTACATATGTATCCTGTAACTGAAAGTATGCTTGTTGGACAATATTAATAGATTGTTGATGGATGGTTTTAAAGTATAGAATTAGATTAAGTAAAGAGTTGCTTATAGTCTGAGGGGAACCTTTGGGATTTGATGGGAAAGTCTTGGGAAGACACTTCAAAAACTATTGGTTGGACCTACAACCTTGACTTCACTCTATTCAAATTAAGTTTAATATAATTCATATTACTATTCAAACATGTATTTTATAATTTTCCGTGTATGTCAGAGTCAAGATTAGAATTTTGCAAACACTTTTGGTGGTCTGTGGGATATACCTTGTCTTTTCTGGAGGACTTGCTTTTACTATTGTTTTAAACAAGCAGGACTGACTTCAAGGCTCCACAACCAGATTGATTACATCCTAGAATACTGAAAGAACTAGTAATGATTAACACAGAATGCAAACTCATTCTTGGAATTTTAGAATTTCTGGAGGATTGGAGAATTTCAGAAGACTGAAGGGGGTCAAATTTACTTCCATTTTCAAAAAGAGAAAGGAGATGCACTTGTCCATTTGGTGTCTAGATGTAGGAGATAACCAGGCTGAGTCCAAGGAAGAGGTCAAATGTATCATCAGTCTCGAGTCCCTTCTAAGCTCTAAGTCCAGCCCACCTAAGTCCATGCCAATTTGCTTTGACCATTAGTAGTTCAGATTATTGTAGAGAGCATTACCATACAATAAATTTATATTCATTTGCACTGCCTGGACTCTTGATTTCCTGTGCTTTATACTATAATGGGCAAAGTCTTGAACAAATTATTACACAATATATTTCTGAGCTCTTGAATAGGCATACAGGCATACAGCATGGGTTGGTGCAAGCAACTTATGGCAGAATAAACTAATTAGTTTCTTTGAAATCATTGCTAGCTTAGATCAGGGCATGTCTGGACTCCAAGAGGTCTTCAGCAAGGTCTCTCATGATAATCTCCTTATTAAAATGACAAAGTATAAGAAAGATTCACAATTGTTTAAAAGACTGCACTCAAAGAAAGTGTTGTGTTCTTTGTATTCCCCCCCTTAATCCCCTATGCATATCCTGATCACCCATTAAGGGTGATTGCCCTTCACCATTGATCGCCCATTAAGGGTGATTGCCCTTCACCATTGATCGCCCATTAAGGGTGATTGCCCTTCTCCATCTGCATACAGTTTCATGCCCATTGCTGGTTGGCTAACTAGCAACAGGGTC
>NW_015386230.1:978608-981038 GCF_001527695.2 Protobothrops mucrosquamatus
TTCATGCCCATTGCTGGTTGGCTAACTAGCAACAGGGTCTTGCCAGCCAATGGAATTGTGTGATTACAAGCCAGGGGAATCCCATAAAAGAGGGCTCCCCTGGCCCAGAGAGCCAGTCCGGATTTACCTTATGCCTTGCCAATAAACCAAGAGCTGACTGTCACTCGACTCGTGTCTTACTGCCTGCGCGATCTAACAGAAAGCTTGCTAAACTTCTTTCAGCTTGGAATTGAGATCCATAGTGCTATTCAACATTTTTAGCCATGTTTTCAACGAAGAAGCAGAAAAGATGCTTATCAACTTTTCAGCTGGGATTCAGTTAATATTTTAAAGAAAATATTTAAAAATGTAAACAGTGGCTGAAATGATGGAATGTATTGGGGAGAAATAGCTATTTCTGTATCTATGTAAGAAAAATGTGAGGCACAAAACATAAGATGGGGGCAACCTGGTTTTGCAGTAGTACATGTGATAGAAATCTGAGTGTAGTGAAATGTGTCCACTAAAAGGCAAATGCTAACTTGGGGTACATTAATAGAAACCCAGAGTTCTTATCACATCGTTTGACACTGCCATGGTCAAGCCTGACTTGGAATATTGTCCTGAGTTCTGGACACTATTGTTCAAAAAGGACAGAGAAGGCTACCAAGAAATGAAGTTGTGGGAAAAGCTGTTACGGCATCTAGATGAGTATAGCTTACAGAATAGAAAAAATGCAATACAGTAGCATTCTTTGCATATATATGAAGTATTGTTACACAGAAAAAAAAGAATGGATTTATTTTCTGTTACCTCAGTAGGCAAGAACAGTACTAGTGGTTTAAAAGTACAAGGAAGAAGCTTCAGGTAGAAGAATGTCTTAGGGTACAAGTTGCCAGCCAGTGAAATAATCTACCACGTGTTGTCAGCTCTTCACTAGACTTTTTCTACAGAAGCTGCATGGACACCAAATGAGATGCTCTAGACTAAGGATTCTTATAGACCAGGAGTGGGGATTAGATGTCATCTAAAACTCTTCCAACTCTGTGAGTTTGTGAGTCTAGCTGCTCTGAGTCATGTACCTGTGTTGGGCAGCCATATAGGTTTAATAAATACATTCTGTGATTCTAAGTATTCTAAATAGGATTATTCCTCATGCAAATAGTATTTTAAAATTTAAAACTGCAACTTACTTGCAAATTTTAGAAGGCCTTTGGGCTGCACCTAATTCTGGAGAAGATACATGATGCCCCGAGACTTAAGGTTGTTCACCTCTGGTCATATGCATTTATTTTTGCATTTAAAGGGCATTTTTTCATTCTTTTTCTACTATTAAGTCTATTGCAGTTCCAGTTTTCAGGGGCCAAGAAAACAAGCTTTATATTCAAATTTATTCCCTTCTCTAAAATGATACTGAATGTGCTTCTTTTCAGAAAAAAACAACACCCTCCTTGAAGACCTCTGTTCCGAAAGGTATCTATTAGTTCAGGGGATGCCAAGTGCAGTTCAGTGAGAGAAGACATGATAAAGAAGAGCAATTGAGTGGCTATAATGAATCTGACAAATGGAAGGCACCACCAAAATCTGGAGTCTTGCAGTAGTGAAGTTTAATATGCAGGTCATCAAGGAAAGGAGAGAGAATTGGACAACATGAAGGGCAAATCATGACAGAATCGTGTGCAACCCACTGAGCGCAAATGACAACTATACCCAAAGAGAACACTCATGTGCACCAATCTACTGCATAATTCTCAGACACTGTAAAAGAAATGTAAACAACCTTGCTATGTGTTTCCATGCATTCAGGGAAGAGGGAGGTTAAAAAAATGTGCTGGAAGACATTTTCACAAACTATTTAATTTTATTCACAAGGTCGATTTGCAAAAAAGACATTCAAATGTGTGGATTTTTAAAAAAATACATCCAAGAGCTTTGTTTATTTTGTGGTATGGAGGCTATATATTCATTTTATATGAATGCAGTACTGTGTAAAGAAATCAAGATAGATGTCACTAAATAAAATATCATTTTAAATATTTTAAAGAGAACGATTTAGACTTCAGAAGTTTTATTTATAGATGAGCTGCCCTAAAATTCTATTTTTTCTTACCCTGTATAACCCTAAAATCATTTCAAATCAGTATGAACATAGTTGCAAATGATCTAAGAATTAAAATGGATAAAAAACATCAGCTTTGTTTCATAATCATTCTGTACTCATTATAGCATTTTTTTTTCTTTCAGGTATACAGACCAATGTGAATACTATAAGGATCCTTTGCAAAAACTATGTTTGTCAAATTACATGAAATGTAATTTCATGTAATTTAACAAACTTGGACAAGGGAATTTGGAAATCTGCCTGACCCTATAAATCAGGATGATGATGATGATGATGATGATGATGATGATGATGATGATGATGATGATGATGATGATGATGATGATGAT
>NW_015386230.1:981563-986874 GCF_001527695.2 Protobothrops mucrosquamatus
AGAGAGCATTGCAATAGTCCAGGCGGGAAACAACGAGGGCTTGAGTGACTGTGCGTAGGGCATCCCGATCCAGAAAGGGGCGCAACTGGCGTATCAGGCGAGCCTGATGAAAAGCCCCCCTGGCCACGGCCGTCACATGATCGTCTAAAGACAGCCGAGCATCCAGGAGGACGCCCAGGTTGCGAGCCCTCTCCGCGGGAGCTAATGACTCGCCCCCGATAGCCAGAGATGGAACCAACTGGCTATGACGTGACGCCGGAAACCACAGTCACTCAGTCTTGGACGGGTTGAGACGAAGCCTGTTCCTCCCCATCCATGATGATGATGATGATGATGATGATGATGATGATGATGATGATGATGATGATGATATTCTGGAAAGCACAGGGGTTTCTCCTATTCCCTATAGAAGTTTGATGTCTTTGCTTTGATGTCTAAGGATTCAGTTTACACTGTAAAGATGAACATGGTGTATGTAATGTATGTGTATAGATATTAGTTCATAAAGATCTGTTAGGAAGCACACTCACAACTCTGAGACTCAGGCCCACTCCTACAAAAACGTAATCTCAGAGCCAGTGTAATGTCTTAATTAACCCTAAGCCTTGTATTTATGGGAAATAAAAGTGGTATTAATTGAGTGAATTCAATCAGTGTGTATGCTTTGTTTATGTGTTCCTTTGGGTTTTTTGAGGGGGGGGGGAGATTGTTTGTTTTATGGGGTTGTTTTTTTAGTACAAATAATAAGCCGTACCAGAAAAAACCTATCCAAGGTTCCCTTGAATTGCAAACAGCAACTCTGGAATAGGATGTTTGTTCAAAATATGGAGGAAAAGGAAAAATTAAATTTCAGGATCACTGGGTAAAGACAGAACGAAAGGAAAGGAATAGAGTTTGCAAATAAATGGATGCAAGTTAAACAAATGAATAACAAAAGTGATTCAGTTTGTATAAACAGCAAATTAAGTGCATAAAATTTTAATACTAAGAAACAAATGAAATTGCAGTATATGTTGTTCTACCACTTGACTAAATTAAGAATATAAGAGTATTTTCAATGAATATGCTTTTCCTTGGTTTGCCTAAATTC
This sequence comes from Protobothrops mucrosquamatus, assembly GCF_001527695.2. Classification (NCBI taxonomy): domain Eukaryota; kingdom Metazoa; phylum Chordata; class Lepidosauria; order Squamata; family Viperidae; genus Protobothrops; species Protobothrops mucrosquamatus. The sequence continues at coordinate 982,654 of NW_015386230.1, forward strand.
AGTCTAAAACAACATAATATCTCGTATCTGTTCCCATGTGGGCAGTTTAAAGAGACTACTTTCTTTCATTCTTATATGTAAAAGGAGGAATGAATCACAGATGGAAAAGAAAAGGTCTGATAACCGGTTATAAGAACCTCAAAGGTGGAGTGTGCTCAATTAATTAGAACTGATAAAATGAAGAAAAAAAAGATCAGTCTTTCTGGGCAGATATTTAAATGTGGATAAGTACTATACCACTATGGTGTCTTTTTGAGATGCACATTGAAATATTTCAATTACAAAGTCACAATTTTTTATTGTTAGAAATTGCCATTATTTTTCTTTTTACTGATGTCACAAAGTAGGTATTTATAATAGTAGGCTATTAAGATCAATAGTAAAAATGGAGCACCTAATTCTGTCCTTTTCAGATCAGCACAAAGTGTTTCTCTGGTGAAATCTGTGAGAATAAAAGGTGACTGGTTCTTGTCAATTAACCCTAATCCAGATGTAAAGAGTTCACCCTATTAACAAAGAATCATTTTTACATATTTCCTAGATCTAAAGCTACCTTGTCTTTCAGTAGCCTTTTATGAAAACCAGAATTCATAGCAAGGCCACATTTGTCACATTTATATCTCCCAAGTATTAAAACTCAGGATATTTTTTTCTATTACAAATTTAAAATAATAATGATATGAAGACTTCCATTTCCAAAAGCCATTGATTTATGAATATTTGAAAATAAGTATCATCTCTTTTCATATCTATGGGGAAAATGGTAGGAAAAAAATCATGCTATAAAGATAAGTTCGTCTCAGTCATGAAAATGAATAGCTTAACAGATCATGAGCACTAGAATAGTGAGCCTTGCCGTAGAGAGATGTTACTGGAAAGTTTCAAGTGGACCCTGGCTTGCTTAGATCCTGCTAATAAAAAATGAAAATGTAAAACAGAAATCTGATCCATTTTACTGCCAAAGTGACTGAGAGAATAGAAGTGTCTACCAGAGTGGATTAGATGGCAACCATGACCAACCTAGGAAAGGGCTTCAGTCATTTAATGGCAGCTCCTACCTTTGCTATTTGCCTGAAAGAAAATGCTACATTAGGTCCAGTACTTTAGCCAAAGCACATTTCTTTGGCTAATTTCACACATATTCCAAAGTAACTTATTCTATATAGGATAGAATCTGCTTTTTCCACCATGCTATCACATCTGCCAATGTCCCATGGTAGCATCACCACTCATCCTCCATTGGCTAGGGGGAATTTTCAGAGTAATCCAATTTAAGTTAACCACAGCTACTTTCTGTAAGCAGAAACTATAATCTTCTTATAATGTATCACTCTGAGGAAGCCCTCAACATGCCACAATAAAATCAGGAGACAAGCATATCTCAGAAAAGTGTCTTGAGAGCTACCTACTTCCTGGTTAAATTTATATGCTACTTTTCCATCAGGAGCTCAAGGCATCAGAAGCTCAAGTCTCCTCAATTTTCCCCTTAATAACAAACCTATGACACAGATTGAAATAAAGAGTGTCTGGCCAAAAGCTACCTCTCAAACTTCCATGACAGAGTAAACTTGGATCCATGGTATTAATTCAACACCACATCCATAGTATCACAGTGGTTCTTGATTGTCCCAGATGACATGTCAGGAATACGGAAAGTGGGAGCTTGGCACCCATCCTGGGCTGTTTTACTTCACATAATGGTAGAACAACCCATACTGAATTTTACACTCACATAAAATATACAAGGTCAGTTCAAAGTGTTTGCCTTGAAGCTTTCTAATGTTTCTTCACCTCTGAAATGAAGCAGATTTGGCACTAGGAATGTACTCTTCTGGACTGTTGGAAACAGAAAGCCCTAGGAATGCATTAAATGCTAACTTAACATGACAGACATAGGTTTTTTTTTTATGCTGGTAGACTTTTCATATACCCAGATCATCTCTCTTCTATTTATTACTACTAGTAGTGTGGGACGGCCTTCCAGATGAAGAGGATAAAGGTAATGGCTGTGCCAATTGGCCAGTGAATGTCCAGCAGCTACTGATTAAGAATCTGGCATAAGCTACCATGGCTTAATGAACTGTTGCTCTGAGGTGTTCTGAGTAATACTAATTTACTTATGGTATTCATTGGTATCAGATCAGTAATATCAAGAAGAAATGAGCTCTCATCAAATATATCCACCTACTTATGCTGGGCTTGCCAATAATTTTATAATCTATTATGACGATGGGACTAATATTTCAAAGTCAATGAGGAAGGAAAACTGTCTATAAGACAGATGTTGAGTTTTGCATAGAAATATCTGTCTAGTTCAATGGTTTTCAAGTTGTCTTCAGAAAATCTTTTCCATATGGAATATTATTTTAGGAGAAACATCTGTACATTTGAGGAACCCCTTCAAAGCTTCCACAAGTTCCCATAGTTCTCTATTTTAAAATCAAGACCAGCTTCTTGGTAGTAGGTGAAGACTTGTGGTAGTAATTTTTTCATTTGCCTGTCACTAGATACAGTGCAAAATATTAAAGTACAACATCAAGAAACTGATACAGTAACACATTGCAATACAGTTTCAGATCACAATTAAAACGTACAGTATCAGCAACCTGTATGGTCCATAACATTTAAAAATACCATTAGAAGCTATATCAAACAAATATGTTCTTTCAGTGTATGAACAATGAGAATCTATATCTATCTGCATATATGCATAAAAATGCTTAAACCAGCTTCACAAAGGCCCATAGAAAAAAAACTTTGAGAGTTTTAATATTTCATTAAATCAGATACAATTCTTTAGACATTGGTTCTATAGAATTAATGCTGAGAAAAAGCTCTTAGCTATGATGTGGCTATTTTATCACAAGGCGGTAATAGTCAAGTGAACAAGCACATGAGTTACAAGCAGATTTTCCAAATAATCAGATGTGCCCATATAGGAGGCTTCATGAATCAATACCAGTTAGGTCTTATGGGAAAAGTATCCAAAAATAAGGTAAGAATGTCTAGACAATATTCACACTGCAAAACAAACATAGAGAGGTATCCAGCTTTTCCATAATCAGAAGATCATTACTAGATACCTTTTCTCAAATTAGGTGTCCTTCAGAAGTGTTGAAACTATAATTCTCAGAATTCCTACTACAGCTTCCAATGTGTGCCCAAAAAATGGATTATCTAGCTCAAACATCATCTGAGATCTATCAACTATCAAATTTCAGTATTAAATGTATTCAAACAGTAACACAAATTTTTTCTGATAGAGGAAATTTTCAGTCTGTCTATCTATCTGTCTGTCTGTCTGTCTGTCTGTCTGTCTGTCTATCTATCTATCTATGTATCTATCTACACATACATACATGCATGCATACATACATACATACATACATACATACATACATACATACATACATGCATACCCATACTCTGGAAACACATCCTCACTCTTATTATTATAAGTAATTTAATTTAATTGAGAATATGGCTTTCTGATTACAAAAAGCACAATACTTTATACCATTTCCATTCTTTTCATAAATGAGAATCATCTTAACTTTGGGCTAACCAAAAGACCCCTGTTTGGTTGCTCTGATCCAATATTTGTAGAATATATTACCCAGACCAACAAATGAAGGATAACTGCACAATTCTATACACAGTTTATCTGGCAATTAGCCATACTTCATGTAGTAAAACTTCCTTCTTTACAATTATGTAGAATTTCACTGTTAGCAGACTTTAGATTTCAAAAAGCCTTAAGGTAAGAATTGAATGTTTTATTAACAGCAGTTTAAACATATTTTATACCACTGGAAAGCAGAAGAAGCATTTAGGGGGTTGGATTGGTGTAGGAAATATCGGGACTAGAATTGCTTTAAAATTTGTAAAGACTGGAAATCAGAGATCTTTTTGTTGGGTATTTTAAACAGAAAATATAGTAAAGAAATACGGTACTTAATTCTACATATAACAACGGCAGCAAGAATAGCATACGCACAGTTCTGGAAAAATGAGAATATACTATCAGAGGAAGAAGTGATAAGAAAAATCCTGGACTGTGCTGAGATGGACAAATTAACAAAAGAGATAAAAGAAAAGGAAGACACAGAGTACTATCTAATATGGAACAAGTGGTATGACTGGTTGGAGACTAGAAATAATAGAGGAGAATAAATGTGGAAAGGTCAAAAGTGGAAAATGTGTGTATAATAATGTATAGTA